>NC_042962.1:48789295-48999295 GCF_901001165.1 Salmo trutta | reverse complement strand
TATGTATGGCAGGACCAAATCGGAAAGATAGGTAGGAGCAAGCCCATGTAATGCTTTGTAGGTTAGCAGTAAAACCTTGAAATCAGCCCTTGCCTTAACAGGAAGTCAGTGTAGGGAGGCTTGCACTGGAGTAATATGATCAAATGTTTTGGTTCTAGTCAGGATTCTAGCAGCCATATTTAGCAGTAACTGAAGATTATTCAGTGCTTTTTCCAGGTAGCCGGAAAGTAGAGCATTGCAGTAGTTCAACCTAGAAGTAACAAAAGCATGGAATAATTTTTCTGCACCATTTTTGGACAGAAAGTTTCTGATTTTTCAAATGTTACGTAGATGGAAAAAAGCTGTCCTTGAAACAGTCTTGATATGTTCTTCAAAAGAGAGATCAGGGTCCAGAGTAACGCAGAGGTCCTTCACAGTTTTATTTGAGACGACTGTACAACCATCAAGATATGGTCCAGTATGCAGGGTCCAGTATGCAGCTTGAAGGTTTAGAGGCCATGATTATTTTCATAATTGTGTCAAGAGATATAGTACTAAAACACTTTAGTGTCTCCCTTGACCCTAAGTCCTGGCAGAGTTGTGCAGACTCAGGACAACAGAGCTTTGGAGGAATTCGCAGATTTAAAGAGGAGTCCGTAATTTGCTTTCTAATGATCATGATCTTTTCCTCAAAGAAGTTCATGAATTTATTACTGCTGAAGTGAAAGCCATCCTCTCTTGGGGAATGCTGCTTTTTAGTTAGCTTTGCGACAGTATCAAAAATACATTTCGGATTGTTCTTATTTTCCTCAATTAAGTTGGAAAAATAGGATGATCGAGCAGCAGTGAGGGCTCTTCGATACTGCACGGTACTGTCTTTCCAAGCTAGTCGGAAGACTTCCAGTTTGGTGTGGCGCCATTTCCGTTCCAATTTTCTGGAAACTTGCTTCAGAGCTCGTGTATTTTCTGTATACCAGGGAGCTAGTTTCTTATGACAAATGTTTTTAGTTTTTAGGGGTGCAACTGCATCTACAAATGAAAAGTTTCTCTTTTTGTTACTTATGAACTTGGATATTCTAATGCATTTTTCTTTAAACCGACTTAGTTGTTTCCAACATAGAGAGTTGTTGGCATGTGGCTGTTAAGGCTTCGTTCTGAAGGTAGGTAAGGAGTCAAGCGCAGGAGAGCAGAGATGTCAATGTAGCGTTTCTTTTAATAGGCAAGTCCAAAAAAAACAGTACAGGCACAATCACCAAAAAAACGCCCAAGACAATGAGAACTCACAGTTACTCACGGAAGGAGAATAAACCAACGCTCCTTACCATAATAAACACACGTGGATAAACTGAGGAAAGCCTCCACAAGCAACATGAAGATAATCCCGCACAAACCTAAGCGGGGAAACAGGGGTAAATACACACACAGGAATTAAAGCAAATGAAAACCAGGTGTGCATGAACCAAAGACAAAACAAACGGAAAAAGAAAAATGGATCGGTGATGGCTAGTAGGCCGGCGACGCCGACCGCCGAGCACCGCCCGAACAAGGAGAGGAACCACCTTCGGTGGAAGTCGTGACAGTGGCAACACATAAACAGTTCAGCTTAATGGGAATTCCCTCTCTAAATAAGCTATGGCTAGTCCTAATAAGCTATGGCCAGTAATAAGTCATATGGAACCATTCACAGGTCAGATTTAATAATGCAGTAGTAATTTGAGATGGTACTGTACATTTGATTAGATCAGTTATGCTCATTTGTTAGTATGCCAGAGTGCTATGCTTTTATCACCAGTGTCAGGTAGCCAATGTGGGTCTTGAATATGCATCACTACCTGTAAGTCGGCGTGTTCCAGTGTGTTTGGCCATCACTACCTGTTAGCCAGCGTGTTCCGGTGCGTTTGGCCATCACTACCTGTAAGTCGGCGTGTTCCGGTGTGTTTGGCCGTCACTACCTGTAAGTCGGCGTGTTCCGGTGCGTTTGGCCATCACTAACTGTAAGTCAGCGTGTTCCGGTGTGTTTGGCCATCACTAACTGTAAGTCAGCGTGTTCCGGTGCGTTTGGCCTTCACTAACTGTAAGTCAGTGTGTTCTGGTGCGTTTGGCCATCACTAACTGTAAGTCAGCGTGTTCCGGTGCGTTTGGCCATCACTAACTGTAAGTCAGCGTGTTCCGGTGCGTTTGGCCATCACTAACTGTAAGTCAGCGTGTTCCGGTGCGTTTGGCCATCACTAACTGTAAGTCAGCGTGTTCCGGTGCGTTTGGCCATCACTAACTGTAAGTCAGCGTGTTCCGGTGCGTTTGGCCATCACTAACTGTAAGTCAGCTTGTTCCGGTGCGTTTGGCCATCACTAACCTTGGAGAGGAAATAACAAAGGACGTCTATTAGGCTTTCAGCCCCCTTCTCTGACTCAGTAGAGGAGAGAGATTGTAGGGGGAGGAAGAACGTGAAGTCATTCAAATGCTAAATTATTACTTGAATCCCCAAAAATATGTTGATGTTCTTTTTTAAGTAAACAAGATCGACTGAATTCTACTATAGTAAGTTTCCAATACCGCGGTTTTATGTTGCTGTACAGAGAAATACCCACTAGGTACAACACTGTAAAGACCAGTGCCCATTTTCACAACAAGATTGGACAGACAGAGAGGACCTGATCGTAGATCAGCACTCCTACTCTGAGACGCTTCATGAATACAGGCCCAGGTCTTCCTCAGTGATGTATTGTATTTACAGGTGTGTTCTCCCATTACATAGCACCATGTAAATCAGCTTCATCATGGCCTATTACATTTAGCTGAACAGGGAACATCCACCTAATTAATGCCACTGGTAGGCTGTGTGTGTGTGTGTGTGTGTGTGTGTGTGTGTGTGTGTGTGTGTGTGTGTGTGTGTGTGTGTGTGTGTCAGATCTGCTGTTGAGACTGAATATGCAGGCGGACAGGCAGAAATTAGCATCAGCACCTGCGGGGATCTTTTGATCAGTCTGTTTATAATACATCAGGTGTCCTACTGAAGAGAGGCTGGGTAGGTAGTCATCGCATTTCTCACATCACAGAGAGAGCGAGAGGGAGAGAGGGAGGTAGATGAAGATAGGGCTGAGAAAGGAAGAGAGACAGAGAGACAGAGAGACAGAGAGACAGAGAGACAGAGAGACAGAGAGACAGAGAGACAGAGAGACAGACAGACAGACAGACAGACAGACAGACAGACAGACAGACAGACAGACAGACAGACAGACAGACAGACAGACAGACAGACAGACAGACAGACAGACAGACAGACAGACAGACAGACAGACAGATAGATAGATAGATAGATAGATAGATAGATAGATAGATAGATAGATAGATAGATAGATAGATAGATAGATAGATAGATAGATAGATAGATAGATAGATAGATAGATAGATAGATAGATAGATAGATAGATAGATAGATGCATTTGTACCCCGTGATTGATATGGGATTTCTGCAGTGCTACATGTGGGATTGCTCCATTCATGACTCCTTCGTGATAATAACTCTCATTTGAATAATTTGAATTTGAGAGAGATTGATTCAACCCACACATGCCACAACACAGAACCACACTCAGACACACACAGAAGCACTCCCACATGCAAAGGCAGACATGCAAATCTAGTGTCACCAAGGTCAGTCCAGATTACACGATGTAATGTTTATAAAGCACCATCATTATCATCACACACAACTCCACCATCCCTCCACCCTCACACCACACACATCCCAGCCTCCACACACACCCCAGCCTCCACATACATCCCAGCCTCCACACACAACCCCAGCCTCCACATACATCCCAGCCTCCACACACACCCCAGCCTCCACACACACCTTAGCCTCCATAACACCCCATCCTCCACACACACCCCAGCCTCCATAACACCCCAGCCTCCACACACACCCAAGCCTCCATAACACCCCAGCCTCCATACACACCCCAGCCTCCATAACACCCCATCCTCCACACACACCCCAGCCTCCATAACACCCCAGCCTCCACACACACCCAAGCCTCCACACACACCCAAGCCTCCACACACATCCCAGCCTCCACACACACCCCAGGCTCCACACACACCCCATCCTCCACACACACCCCAGCCTCCACACACACCCCAGCCTCCATAACACCCCAGCCTCCACACACACCCCAGCCTCCATCCCCTACCAGTCTCCATACACACCCCACACCCCAGGATTTGGCCATCTGGATTCATTTATACTGTACAAACGCTACCCGCCGATATAACACAAAGGCTGTATAGTAAATCCTTCCCTTAAGCTTAAATTGCAAAATGCTTCTCTTGCTTTCTGTCTCCCTGCTCCAGTGGTTTATTCTAATGTGGATATAGTGCAGCCCTGCATGTGTTTCCCCTTTAATTTATGGCTCTGTCCAATATTGCTGGCACTGATATATTATTAGGGCCTAGAGAATTCTGGGGCCCCAAATAGAATCATGAAGCCCCAGTGAGGGGAGAACAATTGGATGGTTGGTTGGTCGCTGGTGTTGTTGGTGTTGTTTGGTGATACAGACAGGAGGGCACAGGGACTGGTGGCGATGTGTGTGTGTGGGTGTTTCATGGTAGTGTGTGCGTGTATGTGTGTGCTTGCTTGTTTGTGTGTGTGTGTTGTAAGTGTGTGTTTGTTGGTGTTGTGTGTGTGTTTGTTTTGTAGCTCAGTTGGTAGAGCATGGCGCTTGCAGCACCAGGGTTGTGGGTTCGATTCCCATGGGGGACCAGTACTTAAAAAGTATTAAAACGTATGCACTCACTACTGTAAGTCGCTCTGAGTGTCTACTGAAATGTAAATGTGTGTGTTTCCTGGTGGTAATGTGTGTTTTTCATGGTGTAAAACTGGCAGGGCTGGTTGTCTCGTGGGACCATGCTGAGCTATTAATAGGCTGGCGGTGACAGCAGGACTTTGATCTGCATGTGCTTGAGAGAGAAGCACTTTAAGAGAAGAGATGCCATGTGATCTATGTATAAAACATAAGCCTGTGACAGAGGCCATCACAGTAATGACAGCGATTCACCTCCATTGTAGGCAGAGGGTACGTTAAACATAATCTATTTGTCTTCACTCTCATCTCTCAGTGTCCCTCATTCATTTTGACACAGTGACCAATGCAAGCGTACAAGTCCTACATGGCTTATCATTTGTAATGCACATTCAGGGTTTTCAGTGTGCTTGAAATACACCTGTGGGACTATTTTAGTGTTGTTGTCTGTTATTTCAATCTCAATATAACCCAGAGTGTTTGAAGTGCATCGTTTTCCTTTTTCATACGGGATGCGCCGGCCATATCCTGCCCACTGGGCTTCGATCACAAACCACCGCTAACTCTGGGGGCGATGCGGCCTTGTGATGAATGTGGAACATTAACACATGTTAATTACACTTTAAGGGGTGACGTCGTCTCGTTTATTTGAGTCCCGTCGATGACTTGAATGTCATTAATGAGACAGGGATTAGGCTGATTACAGTGAACCATAATTGGTATTAACGCAATCCATTTTGGGGGTTTTAGTTATCGCTTAGCCACAGGAAGGGACTAAGAATTAGGGCGGAAGACTGAATGCATTTGACAATGAGAATCTCTTAGGATAGTACAATGTTAACAGTAAGAATGTTTTACCAGCCTCAGCATACTGCTGATAATAATGGATTGAATTCATATAGGGCCTCTTACTAAATACCTTAAGTTTGGAAAAACACAATGTTTCCCAAATGAGGACATTTTTTAAAAGATGTAAAGAAATATTTGAGAAGATCATACAGCAGAAGCATTTCTCTCTTAACTTCTAACATCTGTTCTCTTTTTTCCCCACCTTCCTTTATCCAAACCATCCTATTTGGACAAAGATACCTAAATGTCAATGAGCATCAACTCTAGTTTGAAACCTGTGTCTCTTTTTCCTGTTTCCTGTCCCACAGGCTCTGACTTCCTGTGTAACACCCACATCATCCCAGTGAAGAACGAGGAGGGCATGGTCATGATGTTCATCCTCAACTTTGACTACATCCTAGAGGAGGACAGCAGTGACTCTCTGGAGGGACTCAACCACACGTCTCCTGCCAAAGCTGAACCAAGTGAGTAACCAATCAACGCCTAGGCTTAAGCTCAGTCGGCTAAAACCCTACATTCAAATTAAACTTGACAGAAAAGGGACTGAATGTCTCTGTCACTCTACACACAGTGTAGTGGCTGTACAGTAGTAGCACAATAGTATATCCTCAGGAAAACTAAACAATGGAATGGAACTTTAGTCTTTCAAGTTCTCTTAATGAGTACTGCTTCATACAGTTTCCCCTTGGCCATTTTAAAGCCAAGGTGCTGAAGCCGGTACGCGAGCATGCTAAAAGACATTATGAAAACAAACCCTGATTCAGATGACCATCCTACCCATGCTAGATTACGGAGACGTAAGGGTGCTCTCGAGCGGCTTGATGTTCTTTATCATTTGGCCATGAGATTACCACCAATGCTCGTTACAGGACACATCACTGCACTCTATTCTCCTCTGTAAACTGGTCATCTCTGTTAACCCGTCGCAAGACCCACTGGTTGATGCTTATTTATAAAACCCTCTTAGGCCTCACTCCCCCCTATCTGAGATATCTACTGCAGCCCTCATTCTCCACATACAATACCTGTTCTGCCAGTCACATTCTGTTAAAGGTCCCCAAAGCACACACATCCCTGGGTCGCTTGTTTTTTTCAGTTCGCTGCAGCTAGCGACTGGAACGAGCTGCAGCAAACTCTCAAACTGGACAGTTTTATCTAAATTTCTTCATTCAAACACTCAATCATGGATACTCTTACTGACAGTTGTGGCTGCTTTGCGTGATGTATTGTTATCTCTACCTTCTTGCCCTTTGTGTTGTTGTCTGTGCCCAATAATGTTTGTATCATGTTGTGTGCTGCTACCATGTTGTTCTGCTGCCATGTTGTGTTGCTATCATGTTGTTGTCATGTTGTGTTGCTACCATGCTGTGTTGTTGTCTTAGGTCTCTCTTTATGTAGTGTTGTGTTGTCTCTCTGGTCGTGATGTCTGTTTTGTCCTATATATACAGTTGAAGTTGGGGTGAATTTTGGTGATTTTGGCCCATTCCTCCTGACAGAGCTGGTGTAACTGAGTCAGGTTTGTAGGCCTCCTTGCTCGCACACACTTTTTCAGTTCTGCCCTCAAATTTTCTATGGGATTGAGGTCAGGGCTTTGTGATGGCCACTCCAATACCTTGACTTTGTTGTCTTTAAGCCATTTTGCCACAACTTTGGAAGTATGCTTGGGGTCATTATCCATTTGGAAGACCCATTTGCGACCAAGCCATAACTTCCTGACTGATGTCTTGAGATGTTGCTTCAATATATCCACATAATTGTCCTTCCTCATGATGCCATTTATTTTGTGAAGTGCACCAGTCCCTCCTGCAGCAAAGCACCCCCACAACATGATGCTGCCACCCATGTGCTTCACGGTTGGGATGGTGTTCTTCGGCTTGCAAGCGTTTTCTTCTAAACATAACGATGGCCATTATGGCCAAACAGTTCAATTTTTGTTTCATCAGGCCAGAGGACATTTCTCCAAAAAGTATGATCTTTGTCCCCATGTGCAGTTGCAAACCGTAGTCTGTCTTTTTTATGGCGGTTTTGGAGCAGTGGCTTCTTCCTTGCTGAGCGGCCTTTCAGGTTATGTCGATATAGGACTCGTTTTACTGTGGATATAGATATTTTTGTACCTGTTTCCTCCAGCATCTTCACAAGGTCCTTTGCTGTTGTTCTGGGATTGATTTGCACTTTTCGCACCAATGTGCGTTCATCTCTAGGAGACAGAATGCGTCTCCTTCCTGAGCGGTATGATGGCTGCATGGTCCCGTGATGTTTATACTTGCGTACTATTGTTTGTACAGATGAACGTGGTACCTTCAGGCGTTTGGAAATTGCTCCCAAGGATGAACCAGACTTGTGGAGGTCTACCATTTTTTTTCTTAGGTCTTGGCTGATTTCTTTTGATTTCCCCATGATGTCAAGCAAAGAGGCACTGAGTTTGAAGGTAGGCCTTGAATCCACAGGTACACCTCCAATTGACTCACATGATGTCAATTAGCCTATCAGAAGCTTCTAAAGCCATAACATAATTTTCTGGAATTTTCCAAGCTGTTTAAAGGCACTTAGTGTATGTAAACTTCTGACCCACTGGAATTGTGATATAGTGAATTATAAGTGAAATAATCTGTCTGTTAACAATTGTTGGAAAAATTACTTGTTTCATGCACAAAGTAGATGTCCTAACCGACATGCCATAACTATAGTTTGTTAACAAGAAAATTGTGGAGTGGTTGAAAAACTAGTTTTAATGACTCCAACCTAAGTGTAAGTAAACTTCCGACTTCAACAGTATATATATCTATTTATAATTATATATTTATATTTATATTTGAGATGCTCTGCGTGCTGCAAGTCCGTACCTCATTGGATATTAGGAAGATACAAACCCACGTGGGTGCTTGAAAGACAAACACGGAGAGATGAATAGATAACTAACTAACCACCTTTCCCTTTTTATCTATGGATTAATCGTTGGAGTAGAGAAACACACGATTCTTTATGTCTCCGGGTCAAAATTCTTCAAAGAACCAGCTAATTAGAAGACCATATACTTGTCAGGTAAAATAACAACCCAATGTTCATCTCCCATGACAAATTAGCTAGCAATAGCAACTAGCTAAATGTTTTGACATGGCCCCAATTGAATATAGTTGGTTCACAGTTGGTTTCGATATTTTACCCTGCATGTCGTGATCGCGTCTGGTGTAGATTGACAAAATCAAATGTCCGATGAGGTTTGTTATCTATAATCGTATTTGCGTAGTGGCATTCAGTTGAGCAGACACTTTTTTTAGGATTTCCACACATAAGGAATTTGTTTTATCAGCCTTTTATAAACGCATTTTATGCAATTCTACATAATTTACATGATAGAAGATATTAGCAGAATACTTTTTTCCCTCACACACCTCACTATTCAGGTAGGATGCAATTTTGGAACTTTACTTATTTTTTCATATTTATAGTTATTTGTTTATCATTATTATTATTGTACATCATTGTCATTATTGTAGGCCTATCTATTAATCTGTACCAGTTCTTTAAATATGCAAAACGTGTTTTGTTTTATTTTGTTGAGACATTTTCATTGGCTAAATGAAGTTCGATCTGTCTTTTTAAATGTGTGCTCCGTTTTTAGTTTATGATAGGCTATAAATAACCTTTTTTTAAATAAATATCATTGGTCTATTGCTTTCATTTGTTGGTTACGGTAGGCACTAGGTTTTCTTTGTAAATGCTGCAATGTAGCCTGTTCAACAACTTTTGTGGTTTAAACCAGCTCATAAGGTTTTTGGTTCATTCCATTGAGCCATTTCCTTTGGCCAAATGAAGTTTGAACTGTATGATGTGCTTGCCGCGATATAATATCCTGCTCGTATTATCCCTATAAACGATGGCCCGACTTACTGTACTTTTGATATTACCCTAATAAAGTTTAAACTTTTGTGAAGGTTTGGTGTGGTGTGGCTCTTAGCTTAATATACTGCAGGCCTAAGATATGAAGGCAGTGCCCTCCGGCTCTCCAACTGACTCCGACAGTTGAACATGAGGTTATGAAGAATATTTTAGGCCTACCAAAATGACTCTTATAATCAAACAATATAATGCTTATCTTTATAATAAAACAGAACGAATTAGCCTTCTTCTGTATGCCTGTATCTGTATAGCAGATGCAGTAGCCTATCTGACAAATATAAATAATTGCATCTCTCTCTCTCTCTCTCTCTCTCTCTCTCTCTCTCTCTCTTTCTCTCTGGCCAAAGATTCTCTTCCTTTATATTTGTTTGTGTAATATTAATATCAAACCTTGGACACCTAAGCCAATAGGCCTATGCATTCAATGCCCTGATGCATTAGTCCTCAAATCTGTGGACAATTATTGTATTTAGGAAAGTAAAAACCAATAAAACAATAGGCTATAAAGTTTTGCATATGCTACACATTGAAACACAAGGAATAGTGTTTTTGTAATATGTTATAGGCTGTTTTTAGGGACATGTAAATGTAGCTCATTTGACCAATATCCCTTGTTTATTGATGGTGCTGGCTGAGTGGGTGGACACCTTAATCAGTTACGCACCCAATGCAAGTGATTGACCAATAAATATATCAAATGTCCAATAAGTTCAAATCTTCCCAGTCATTTGTCCAGCGCCAGATTTTCCTAATGGAGACCCTGATATACAGGGTCTTCGGAAAGTATTCAGACAACTTGACTTTTTCCACATTTTGTAAGGTTACAGCCTTATTCTAAAAACAAATTAATGCTAATTTATTAAAAATAAAAAACAGAAATATCACATTTACATAAGTATTCAGACCCTTTACTCAGTACTTTGTTGAAGCACCTTTGGCAGTGATAACAGCCTCAAGTCTTCTTGGGTATGATGCTACAAGCTTGGCACACCTGTATTTGGGGAGTTTCTCCCATTCTTCTCTGCAGATCCTCTCGAGCTCTGTCAGGTTGGATGGGGAGTGTTGCTACCCAGCTATTTCCAGGTCTCTCCAGAGATGTTAGATTGGGTTCAATTCTGGGCTCTGGCTGGGCCACTCAAGGACATTCAGAGACTTGTCCCGAAGTCACTCCTGCGTTGTCTTGGTTGTGTGCTTATGGTCATTGTCCTGTTGGAAGGTGAAACTTTGTCCCAGTCTGAGGTCCTGAGCACTCTGGAGCATTAAGGCTCTCTCTGTACTTTGCTCTGTTCATGTTTGCCTCGATCCTGACTAGTCTCCCAGTCCCTGCTGCTGAAAAACACCCCCACCACCATGCTTCAACGTAGGGATGGTGCCAGGTTCCCCCCATATGTAAAGCTTGTCATTCAGGCCAAAGAGTTCAGTCTTGGTTTCATCAGACCAGAGAATCGTGTTTCTCATGGTATGAGAGTCTTTAGGTGCCTTTTGGCAAACTCCAAGCGAGCTGTCATGAGCCTTTTACTGAGGAGTGGCTTCCATCTGGCCACTCTACCGTAAAGGCCTAATTGGTGGAGTGCTGCAGAAATGGTTGTCCATATGGATGGTTATATTATCTCCACAGAGGAACTCTAAAGCTCTGTCAGAGTGACCATCGGGTTCTTGGTCAACCTGACCAAGGCCCTTCTCCCCCGATTGCTCAGTTTGGAGGCCAGCTCTAGGAAGAGTCTTGGTGGTTCCAAACTTCTTCCATTTAAGAATGATGGAGCCCACTGTGTTCTTGGGGACCTTCAATGCTGACATTTTTTGGTACCCTTCCCCAGATCTGTTCCTGGACACAATGCTGTCATGGAGCTCTACGAACAATTTCTTAGACCTCATGGCTTGGTTTTTGCTCTGACATACACTGTCAACTGTTGCACCTTATATAGACAGGTGTGTGCCTTTCCAAATAATGTCCAATCAATTGTTTTTACCACAGATGCACTCCAATCAAGTTGTAGCAACATCTCAAGGATGATCAATGGAAAGAGGATTCACCTGAGCTCAATTTTGAATCTCATAGAAAAGGATTTGAATGCTTATGTAAAGGTATCTGTTTTTTATATTTAATACATTTGCTAAAATTTCTAAAACCCTGTTTCTGCTTTGTCATTATGGGGTATTGTGTGTAGATTTCTGAGGATTATTTTTGTTTAATCAATTTTAGAATAAGGCTGTAATGTAACAACATTTGGAAAAAGTCAAGGGGTCTGAATACTTTCCAAAGGTACTGTATAGTGTATATTTTACATTTACATTTTAGTCATTTAGCAGACACTCTTATCCAGAGCGACTTACAGTAGTGAATGCATACATTTATTTTTTTTTGTACTGGCCCCCCGTGGGAATCGAACCCACAACCCTGGCGTTGCAAACACCATGCTCTACCAACTGAGCCACGGGGAAGAGACACACACACGCACGCACGCACGCACACACACACACACACACACACACACACACACACACACACACACACACACACACACACACACACACACACACACACACACACACACACACACACACACACACACACACACACACACACACACACACACACACACACACACACACACACACACACACACACACACACAGTATAGGCTACAAAATCAACTTTCCAGTGACACTGACTCATCCAATGATGAAGATTGAGCATTGGCTACTCATCTGTGATGGCCAATGTGCTCGTACCAATATCTCAGTTAAGCTACATACAGGGCTGTTTGCTCAGAATCGCTTAAAAGTTGTTGAAAATTTTGTTAGCTTCAGATTAGTCTTCTCTTTTCAGCAGTAGACATTTGATTTGGAAATGGTAGGCTTGCGTTTTTCTCGTGTTTGTATTTTGAAATGTGCAAAAGGCAAACTGACAGCCGCAACCAATCATAAAAATCTAATTCATAGATGGCAGTTCCCATTCAAGTCAGGTCTGGCAGCAATAGCTTGTGTACTCATGAGTTTAACAGTCAAGTGCCAGGATTAGAGGTTCCAAAATCCTTCAAAGGATTATATCTATGGCCACAACGCAACAAGCTGGTCTTTATTTGGCGTGCGTGCAGCCCAAATTTCAGCCTTCCCAGCTGTAAGTGCTTGTGATAAAACGTAATCCCCAGCTATTTTTTTAGATGCTGTTGATCCTCTGTAGCTATGTTATGCTCTCTAGTATTTTGATTTATTTTATGTACAGTTGAAGTCGGAAGTTTACATACACTTAGGTTGCAGTCATTAAAAGTCATTTTTCAATCACTCCACAAATGTCTTGTTAACAAACTATAGTTTGGGCAAGTCGGTTAGGACATCTACTTTGTGCATGACACCAGTCATTTTTCCAACAACTGTTTACAGACAGATTATTTCACTTATAAATCACTGTATCATAATTCCAGTGGGTCAGAAGTTTACATACACTAAGTTGACTGTGCCATTAAACAGCTTGGAAATTTCCAGAAAATGATGTCATGGCTTTAGAAGCTTCTGATAGACTAATTGACATCATTTGAGTCAATTGGAGGTGTACCTGTTGATGTATTCCAAGGCCTACCTTCAAACTCAGTGCCTCTTTGCTTGACATCATGGGGAAATCAAAAGAAATCAGCCAAGACCTCAGAAAAAAAATTGTAGACCGCCACAAGTCTGATTCATCCTTGGGAGCAATTTCCAAATGCCTGAAGGTACCACGTTCATCTGTACAAACAATAGTACGCAAGTATAAACACCATGGGACCACACAGCCATCATACCGCTCAGGAAGGAGATGTGTTCTGTCTCCTAGAGATGAACGTACTTTGGTGTGAAAAGTGCAAATCAATCCCAGAACAACAACAAAGGACCTTGTGAAGATGCTGGAGGAAACAGGTACAAAAGTATCAATATCCACAGTAAAACGAGTCCTATATCGACAGCAAGGAAGAAGCCACTGCTCCAAAACCGCCATAAAAAAGACAGACTACGGTTTGCAATTGCACATGGGGACAAAGATCGTACTTTTTGGAGAAATGTCCTCTAGTCTGATGAAACAAAAATTGAACTGTTTGGCCATAATGACCATCGTTATGTTTGGAGGAAAAAGGCTGAAGCTTGCAAGCCGAAGAACACCATCCCAACCGTGAAGCACGGGGGTGGCAGCATCATGTTGTGGGGGTGCTTTGCTGCAGGAGGGACTGGTGCACTTCACAAAATAGATGGCATTATGAGGGAGGGAAATGATGTGGATTTATTGAAGCAACATCTCAAGACATCAGTCAGGAAGTTAAAGCTTGGTCGCAAATGGGTCTTCCAAATGGACAATGACCCCAAGCATACTTCCAAAGTTGTGGCAAAATGGCTTAAGGACAACAAAGTCAAGGTATTGGAGTGGCCATCCCAAAGCCCTGACCTCAATCCTATAGAAAATGTGTGGGCAGAACTGAAAAAACGTGTGCGAGCAAGGAGGCTTACAAACCTGACTCAGTTACACCAGCTCTGTCAGGAGGAATGGGCCAAAATTTACCCAACTTATTATGGGAAGCTTGTGGAAGGCTACCCGAAACGTTTGACCCAAGTTAAACAATTTAAAGGCAATGCTACTAAATACTAATTGAGTGTATGTTAACTTCTGACCCACTGGGAATGTGATGAAAGAAATAAAAGCTGAAATAAATCATTCTCTCAACTATTATTCTGACATTTCACATTCTTAAAATAAAGATGAAATGTCAAGAATTGTAAAAAACGGAGTTTAAATGTAGTTGGCTGAGGTGTATGTTAACTTCCGACTTCAACTGTATGTCGGTTCAGACAGGAGAAATATCATTTTGTCTAAACAATATATTTATAGCGGCTATGCTTATAAGGGTCTCACTCCTAGTTCCTCAGAAGCACCTCTGCCGAAAGTGTGGGGCGGGCGGTCCCATAATTGAATGGCGCATGAATAAAAAACGATTCAGGCCTATCTGAATTTCTAAACAGCCTGGCAGTGTGAATTCTGCTGTCAGACTGATTAATTTACAAGGTGGAGTCTTGCTCTGCTCACCTACCTTGGCTTTCTCCTTCTCTCAAAGCCTCTTTTAAACTGGTACAGGGAAATGATCGTTTCGCACTTTGGCGATTTAGGTTGGAACATTTAGCCCTTGTACATTTCAAGACATCATTTTTTCCTCATTCTTCCAGAGGAATTGTTCCTGTTCCTCTGTTAGCAGATAGATGATGGTCATGACTCATAGCGGTCTCTGCATAATTAAAGATCACAATTAGACCTGGTCCAATACAGAATTCTGAATTGCATCACCCTCTGTGGGGTCATAAAAAAACGACCCCAATGGAAATGAAATGCAGTGCCTTAGACCGCTGCGCCACTCGGGAGCAGTTCTACTAACAGTTCTAATAACCGTTTTCATCTGAAGAACCCTTCTTGGAAGATAAGGGTTCTTTGTAAGACAAAGGGTTCTACCAAGAACCTTTTTCATACTAAGAACCATTTTTGGAAGAAAGAGGTATTTGATGATTATTTGAAGTGCAAGAAGGATTCTTTGGAAGGCAAGACGGATTCTACATAAAAACCCTTCTGAATCTGAATAAGCTTTTTCATTGTAATATATGTTTCTTTATTTCTGCGCATGAGTGTTTACCTCAGTGTTTACACTTTAACATCAGGAGTTTGAGTAATCTTCTAGGTTTAAAAAGATAGGTCTGAGAATGTTTTAAACTGTACCTATAATGGGAATATTTGTGCATGTATCTGGTATTCCCTTAATCATTTTACATATACAGTACTGACATAGTTGATATCTTTTCCATGACTTGTGTCTTTCAAATTAGTATTTTCTGTGATTTTACTGAGCAGAGAGTAGGAGAATAGAAGGGAGTGTGAGTGAACCAGCAGTATATTGTATGGTACAGCAAATTGGCCAGTTTTACCAAGTGTAGATTTTTCAGTGTAACATTTATAGTGTTGATTCAGGAGTTAAATTAACTTAACACTCAGTGGTGTAAAATAATGAATGTTAATAACCAGAGTTGAGTGTGATTAGTTATGTGAATTTTACTCCGTGTAGAGCAAAGAACTCAAAACAACACCCATCATTAGCATATTTCCCAGCATGCTCTATTACAGGTTAATTTTCAGAATTGTTTGTTTAAATATCTGTGGTTTTGCATGTACATTGAATGGTTGATTAATCTTATGCTACACAAAGATCAATAACATACAGTATATTTTTCTAAACTAATCCAATCTGTTTGTAGTTGGATTTATTGCACCTGTTACTGAGATGGTTGTTCGGGTTTTGATGATTTCGAAGTCTCATCAATCAATCTAGCCTACCCTTGCAGTCATTCTGAATGCATGTTGTTGGTGATTTGTTGGATATCCTCACTCTGACTGGATTCAAATTAGAATTACATACCACCTTTCAAGCCAGCATAATGTGACTTGCAGGCCTGATGTGACCTGTAAACCATGAGTTTCCTAACACCACTGTTTTTGATATATCCTCCTGAGACCAGCAAAACAAAGTTTTTGGGTTGTTTATTTATTTTGGGTGGGTGTTACAAAAAAATATTTTTTTATTGTATGTGCTATGTATTGGCCATTAGGATTCGGCTAATAATAAACATGAAAACATTTAACATTACAGTAAACAGGGACAGAAGGTAAAAAAACATAGCGTGTCCTGATGTCCACCACAGAGGACATTTCTTAACAAGCTCTTATTTAGTTTTTATTTCATGTGCAAAACATTTTCCCTAAGATATTTACCTATTAGAAATAATTTGAATATCAAACTCACAAAAATTATAATTACACAATTACATACACTTACCATCAATCTGATGGTAGCCATTTTGAAGAACCAGAAAGAAATATTATCACGGTGACACCCCCACACATGTGAAAGCCCAGAATGTCCTCTCAATGGTACAACAGCACCTAACAAAGTGGCATGTATGGCCTTAGAGATACAGACCAAAAACAAATGTCCATTAGAGAAGACAAAAATGAATTGCTTGGTCTCAGGCGGATATGTATCATCATAAATAGTTTCATTTTAAAGGCTAATAAGTCTTCAAATATAAAATTATTATTGGTAGAACTGTTCATAGAGGGTTCTAGGAAGAAACCTTCACAGATAAAAGAGTTCTCGGAAGAACATTCAGATGATGAAAGTGTTCTTGGTAGAGCAATTCATAGAGGGTTCTAGGTAGATCCATATACAGAGGGTTCTATGAAGACACCACACCAAAAGGGGTTCCCCTGTGGAAGCAAGCTGAAAAACCCTATACGGTTCTACGTACAACCTTTTTTCTAAGAGTGTACCAGCCATAATTGATAAATAACAGTAGACTGGTGTCGATAGTAACATTATTATTGCACTATGAACCTGCTGAACAGGTGTGATTGGTGATTAGTGGGAGAAAAGGGACCTGGCTATTAGCAAAAGTATTCAGACACCTTGAATTTCTTCAAATTGTATTGTGTTACAAAGTGGGATTAAAATTGATTTCATTGAAATTTTTCTTCAACAATACACACAAAATACTCTGTAATTGTCACGGTTGTCGTCGGGAAAGGAGGACCAAAATGCAGCAGGATTGTGGATGCTCATCTTGACGTTTTATTTACTCCAAATATGAACACCAAAATAACAAACAACGAATTCACGATCAACACAACAGTCTTGTAAGGCTTACTCACGCTAAACAAGAAACAGGCAAAACAAGAAACAATCTCCCACAAAATACAAACCAAAACACACCCTAATATATAGGACTCTCAATCAAAGGCAACGAGACAACACCTGCCTTCAATTGAGAGTCCCAACCCCAATTAACTAAACATAGAAACAGATTTACTAGACAAAACATAGAAATACATGAATATGACACAGTGCCCAAAAAACCCCGGAATACATAAATCAAATGCCCTTCTACAAAAACCCCCACCCCGAACCACATAAAACAAATACCCTCTGCCATGTCCTGACCAAACTACAATAACAATTAACCCTTATACTGGTCAGGACGTGACAGTAATGTCAAAGCCGAAGAAATTGTATATATATCTTTTTTTTTAGATTAACAAAAAATCGAATCAAATGTTATTTGTCACATGTTCCGAATACAACAGGTGTAGTAGACCTTACAGTGAAATTCTTACTTACAAGCTCTTAACCAACAATGCAGTTTTAAGAAAAATAAGTATTAAGAAAGTATTTACTAAATAAATGGAGGCAAAAAGACAAAAACAAATTATTTAAAAAATATATATAAAAGAGCAACAATAAAATAACAGTAACGAGGCTATATACAGAGGTAATTGAGGTAATATGTACATGTAGGTAGAGGTAAAGTGACTATACATAAATAATAAACAGAGAGTAGCAGCAGCGTAAAAATAGGGGGGTGGGGGGGTCAATGCAAATAGTCTGTGTAGCCATTTGATTAGCTGTTCAGGAGTCTTATGGCTTGGTTGTAGAAGCTGCTAAGAAGCTTTTGTGACCTAGACTTGGCGATCTGGTACCGCTTGCCATGCGGTAGCAGAGAGAACAGTCTATGACTAGGGTGGCTGGAGCCTTTGGCAATTTTTAGGGCCTTCCTCTGACACCGCCTGTTATAGAGGTCCTGGATGGCAGGAAGCTTGGCCCCAGTGATGTACTGGGCCGTACGCATTACCTTCTGTAGCGTCTTGCGGTCGGATGCTGAGCAGTTGCCATACCAGGCAGTGATGCAACCAGTCAGGATGCTCTTGATGGTGCATCTGAGGACCCATGCCAAATATTTACAGTCTCCTGAGGGGGAATAGGCGTTGTCTTGCCCTCTACACGACTGTCTTGGTGTGTTTGGACCATGATAGTTTGTTGGTGATGTGGACACCAAGGAACTTGAAGCTCTCAACTTGCTCCACTACAGCCCTGTCGATGAGAATAGGAATGTGGGCGTGCTCGGCCCTCTTTTTCTTGTAGTCCACGATCATCTTCTTTGTCTTGGTCACGTTGAGGGAGAGGTTGTTGTCCTGGCACCACACTGCCAGGTCTCTCACCTCCTCTCTATAGGCTGTCGCATCGTTGTCAGTGATCAGGCCTACCACTGTTATGTCGTTGGCAAACTTAATGATGGTGTTCAATCAAATGTATTTATAAAGTCCTTTATACATCAGCAGATGTCACAAAGTGCTATACAGAAATCCAGCCGGTTGGAATCGTGCTTGGCCATGCAGTCATGGGTGAACAGGGAGTACAGGAGGGGACTGAGCATGCACCCCTGGGAAGTACCTGTGTTGAGGATCAGCGTGGCAGATGTGTTGTTACCTACCCTCATCACCTGGGGGCGGCCCATCAGGAAGTCCAGGATCCAGTTGCAGAGGAAGGTGTTCAGTCCCAGGGTCCTTAGCTTAGTGATGAGCTTATAGGGCTCTATGGTGTTGAACACTGAGCTGTAGTCAATGAATAGCATTCTCACGTAGGTGTTCCTTTTTTCCAGGTGGGAAAGGACAGTGTGGAGTGCAATAGAGATTGCATCATCCAATGATCTGTTGGGGAGGTATGCAAATTGGAATGGGTCTAGGGTTTCTGGGATAATGGTGTTGATGTGAGCCATTACCAGCCTTTCAAAGCACATGGCTACAGACGTGAGTGCTACGGGTCGGTAGTCATTTAGGCAGGTTACCTTGGTGTTCTTGGTCACAGAGATTATGGTGGTCTGCTTGAAACAGTCTCGGTCATGGACAGGTTGAAAATGTCAGTGAAGACACTTGCCAGTTGGTCAGCACATGCTCAGAGTACACGTCCTGGTAATCCGTCTGGCCCTGTGGCCTTGTGAATGTTGACCTGTTTAAAGGTTTTACTCACATCGGCTGCAGAGAACGTGATCACACAGTCGCCGGGAACAGCTGGTGCTCTCATGCATGCTTCTGTGTTTCTTGCCTCGAAGCGCACATAGAAGTCATTTAGCTCGTCTAGTAGGCTTGTGTCACTGGGCAGCTCGCGGCTGTGCTTCCCTTTGTAGTCTGACAAGCGTCGGAGCCGGTGTAGTAGGATTCAATCTTAGTCCTGTATGGACGCTTTACTTGTTTGATGGTTTGTCTGGGGGCATCGCGGGATTCCTTATAAGCATCCGGGTTAGAGTCCCGCTCCTTGAAAGCAGCAGCTCTACCCTTTCGCTCAGTGGAAACAAAATATAAAGTATTATCGACACATAAGTATTCAGCCCCTTTGTTTAGGCAAGCCTAAATTAGTTCAGGAGTAAAATTTGGCTTAATAAATCACATAAGTTACCTGGACTCACTCTGTGTGAAATAATAACGGTTGACATGATTTTGAAATGACTAACCCTTCCTCTGTCCCACATACTGTACATACATTATCTGTAAGATCCCTCAGTCAAGTATTGCATTTCAATCACAGATTCAACTACAAAGACTGAGCTGCAAGACAGGAATGAAACTGCTCAGGGATGTTACCATGAGGCCATTGGTGATTTTAAAACAGATACAGAGTTCAATGACTGTGATGGGAGAGAACTGAAGATGGATCAACATTGTAGTGACTCCACAATAATGACTTAAATGACAGAGTGAAAAGAAGAACACAAATATCCAAAATTAAAATATTCCAAAACATGCATCTTGTATGCAACAGGCCACTAAAGTAATAAAACATGGCAAAGGAATACACTTTTAGGCTTAAATATAATGCTTATGTTTGTGGCAAATCCAACACAACACATCACTGCGTAACTCCCTCCTAATTTTCAAGCATGGTGGTGGAAGCATCATGGTATGGGTATGCTTGACATCGGCAAATACTGGGGAGTTTTTCAGGATAAAAATAAATGGATAGGGCTAAGCATCTTTCAGCAGGACAATAGCCTACAACACAAGGCCAAATCTACACTGGAGTTGCTTACCAAGAAGACAATGAATGTTCCCAAGTGGCCAAGTTACAGTTTTGACTTAAATCTGCTTGAAATAGTATGGCAAGACTTAAAGAAATAGCTGCCTAGCCATGATCCTCAACATCTTGACAGTGCTTGAAGAATTTTGAAAAGAATAATAGGCAAATATTGCACAATCCAGGTGTGTAAAGCTCTTAGAGAGTTAACAAATAAGACTCACAGCTGTAATCGCTGCCAAAGGTCTTTCTAACATGTATGGACTCAGGGAGCTGATTACTTATGCAATGACTATATTTTATTTATTTTTATTTTTATTACTCTATAAAAAAAAATATGAATTTGGATTCCACTTTGACATTACAGAGTATTTTGTGTAGATTGTTGGCCAGGTATATAATCAATTTTAATCCCACTTTGTAACACAATATAATGTGAAGAAATCTAGGGGTCTGAAATCCAAGGGGCAGTGTACATCCTCCAAAAAGAGAGACTGTGTGAAAATCAGAATGAGTGTTCTAAGCACCTAAACTGCACGACTGCATATTCACTTTAAACCATCCATCTTCAGCAGAATCACAGCTTGAGGGAGAATATTTTTTTTAATGCTTTCTATTCTGCCTTAGTGAGGATTGGAACCATATCTCTAGAAATCCATCTCTCTTTTTACTTCATCCAAATTATTATTTCATTATAAAGTCACCATTTCACTTCAGGACTGGAGGATCCGAGTTCCATTTAATATGCAATGCAAATATTACTACTGTCTGGTATCATAGCAACGGGGGATGGTGTTTGTGCATGCACTGGCTGCTGTGCAGTGTTATCTGTGTGTGTTTGCAGAGAGAGTGCCATGCTCCCTGCGTGTACTTTTACTGCAGTGGGCTAAATCAGGGTCACACAGAGTGTTTCTTGGTAGTCTTAAACAAATCTACTTTGAAACAAAAGTATACACCTCACACACATGGTTATGGGCTTCAAATCAAATCAAATTTTCTTGGTCACATACACGTGTTTAGCAGATGTTATTGCGGGTGTAGCGAAATGCTTGTGTTTCTAGCTCCATCAGGGCAGTATTATCTAACAAGTAATATCTAACAATTTCACAACAATACACACAATTCACACAAATCTAAGTAAAGGAATGGAATTAAGAATATTTAAATATTAAGACGAGCAATGTCAGAGCGGCATAAACTAAGATACAGTAGAATAGAACAACATACAGTATATACATATGAGATGAGAAAGCAAAATATGTAAATACTATAGAGTAGTATTCCATTATTAAAGTGGCCAGTGATTTCAAGTCTATGTATGTAGGGCAGCAACCTCTAATGTGCTAGTGATGGCTATTTGACAGTCTGATGGCCTTAAGATAGAAGCTGTTTGTCAGTCTCTCAGTCCCAGCTTCGATGCACCTGTACTGACCTTGCCATCTGGATAATAGCGAGGTGAACAGGCAGTGGCTCGGGTGGTTGTTGTTCTTGATGATCTTTTTGGCCTTCCTGTGACATTGGGTGCTGTAGGTGTCTTGGAGGGCAGGTAGTTTGCCCCCGGTGATGCGTTGGGCAGACTGCACCACCCTCTGGAGAGCCCTGCGGTTGCGGGCGGTGCAGTTGCCATACCAGACGGTGATACAGCCCGACAGGATGTTCTCAATTGTGTATCTGCAAAAGTTTGTGAGGGTTGTAGGTGCCAAGCCAAATTTCTTCAGCTGTTGTGCCTTCTTCACCACACTGTCTGTCAGTGATGTGTATGCCGAGGAACTTGACGCTTACCACCTTCTCCACTGCGGTTCTGTCGATGTGGATAGGGGGGTGCTCCCTCAGCTGTTTCCTGAAGTCCACGATCAGCTCCTTTGTTTTGTTGACGTTGAGTGAGAGGTTATTTTCCTGGCACCACACTCCCAGGGCCCTCACCTCCTCCTTGTAGGCTGTCTCGTCATTCTTGGTTATCAGGCCTACTACTGTTGTGTAGTCTGCAAACTTGACGATTGGTTTGGAGGTGTGCATGGCCAAACAGTCATGGGTGAACAGGGAGTACAGAAGGGGGCTGAGCATTCACCCTTGTGGGGCCACAGTGTTGAGGATCAGCGAAGTGGAGGTGTTGTTTCCTACCTTCACCACCTGGGGGTGGCCCATGAGGAAGTCCATGACCCAGTTACACAGGGCGTGGTTCAGACCCAGGCCCTCAAGCTTAATGATGACCTTGGAGGGTATATGGTGTTGAATGCTGAGCTATAGTCAATTAACAGCATTCTTACATAGGTATTCCTCTTGTCCAAATGTGATAGTGCAGTGTGCAGTGCGATGGCGATTGCATCGTCTGTGGATCTATTGGGGCGGTAAGGAAATTAAAGTGGGTCTAGGGTGTCAGGTAAGGTAGAGGGGATATGATCCTTGACTAGTCTCTCAAAGCACTTCATGATGACAGAAATGAGTACTACGGGGCGATAGTCATTTAGTTCAGTTACCTTTGCTTTCTTGCACCTGTACCATGTCACATATAGAGTTGAAATGTATTACATTTTGAGTTTGCGTCCCAATATTACACATCACAGAAGACTGAAATATAGCAAAACTGTTTGACATAGAAACACAGACGGCATGCTTAATTTGCTATACAATTAAGAAATTGATTGCTTAAAAGCAATTTATGTTTTCTGTGTGTGGGGAGGGGGGCATAAGGGGATATGCTTATGGCGAGGTAGACGTGTTGCCTTTCCTATATTTCCATTAATATATTGATTATGCACTTCTTCATTCATTTATATGATAGGGACGGATACAATTAAATCATTGACAAATTAAAATACCAAGAACCAGATGCATTCCCACTGAAATATGTGTTATGTTTTATTGGAATCTAGCTTGTGTGTAAAAGTAACACCTTGTGTACACGTGACAGCGTCTAAAATTGGTCTCCTATTCCGCGTCGTGAGTTTCAACGAAAGAAAAAAGAGCTGTGAGCACAGCAAAAGAACATTGTTGAACATTGTCAATCTTCTCTCTGCTATTCCCCACACTGCCTTTAACAATTCAACCTGGAACAAGACAAAGGCGTGTGTAATGTGATGTAGCAGGCACGTTAGCTCCCTAAAGCACAAACATCCAGAGGCATATGGAGTGGAGAGTGTTTTTTTTAAACAAGTTTATGCTTGTTTTTTTTTGTTAGCTTTTAGATTTATAGAATAAAGTAATACTGCATCAGGAAAATGACTTTTGGAAAATGTGTTATTTTATTGAATTCTTCACTTATGTTTTCCGTTTTAACTTCAAATGTACTGTTTTAATTACAGAAATAAAGACGTCAATGTCTCCAGCAGTACATAGGTTGTCCTTTTTCCCCTTTTCCGTTACTCAGTGTTAGGTAGCTTCTGTAAGGGTGCCTGGATGAGGCTGAGAAGACGTAGCCCACTGGGAATAACACGTGATTTTTGTTCCAGGAAAGAATGCTTCAGTAGACTCAATGGCCCTTAGCTGGCGCTATCTGGCATCATCAATGTATGTACTGTATGTTCTGTTGCCATGGTGCGGTGTTCACATACGACACATGTACTGTAACATGCTGACTGTGTGCACAGACTAATGATGGCATGTTTCTACAGACTAGGAGGAGAAAACACGCATGCCTCATAGTTCTGACTGGGTTTGTAGTTTCAAACACGAGCGTGCGTGTATGTGTGTGTGCATGTGTACGTGCGTGCACCTGTGCATGTTTGTGTGTTATGCCACTGTATATCTGTGTGTTTGTTAGGTCACCCGGAACATGTTATACATTTGAAATGAGATCTTCTGACAAGACCCCCAAAGTCCTTGAATACAAGATGCCTCCACTTCAGACTTCCTAGAAACGGAACGGTAACCACAAGGTTTAAAGTCGCCCTCATAATGCATTGACAGATTCATTAGTAACATAATTTGGACAAAGATGATCTCTTTCTTCTCTCTCCAAGGATATTAATCAATCATAGGAAACCTGTTGTAATTTGATATTTTATGGGACTCTAATATATTAATGGTGGTTGCTTTATTTCATCAAGCGTCTGAATAATTGAAGGAAGCTGAAGATGGAAGCTAGGCCGTTGGGATGAGAGGCATTTGTTTTGATCTTCCTGCTCTTTTTGAAATAACTGTTGGCTAGCTCCTTTTGAACAATATTGGCACCCACTGCTTGATATCTGGGGAGTGAGCTGGAAACTGAGGGTAAGGTTTTCACTCCAAGGATTAGCATGAGCTACAGAGCATCTATCCAGTGCGCCATCTTCTCCTACTTGTGTCTACCTAGTCATGATCAAATTAAGAATTCCTCCACAATGAATGAAGTCATGATGAACCACTCTGAAAAGGGCAGAAACTATTTCTCTTATTGTTGAAAATATTCCAAGCATTGCTGTTGAACATTTGTACTCTCTCTATCTCTCCCTCTCTTTTTACTCTCTCCAGGGAAAGGTAGATTCTTTTGTTTCCGGCTCCCAGCCTTACACCTCCTGGGCATCAGTAAGCAGTCCCTCCCTCAGGAGGACCCAGACGCTGTCATGATCGACTCGCCCCGCCGCAGTGAAGAGTCGGTGGCCACCCGCGACTTCCGGTCACTGCCCACCCGGGAGAGCTGCAGCCCCTCCTACACCAACGACACGCGGACCCTCATCGGCCCCAGCCACTGCTCCACCCCTGTGTCGGGACCCCTGGACCACTCGTCCCCCAAGGGGCCCATCTGGGACAGGCTGGTTCCCCAAGCGGTTCCCCAGGCCCAGCCTCAGACTGTGGGCACTCTGGCCCCCTCCATCTCAGGCCTGACCCCCACCGCGTCCAGGGAGAGTGTGTGTAGTATCCGGAGGGCCTCCTCCGCACAGGACATGGAGGGTTTTGGCTCCAACTCCAAGATGGCCTTCAGGGACCGACACGCAAGTGAAGGTGTGTAAGTCAACACCACCTCCATGGTCGGAAATGCTTGTCTCCACATCCGCCTCACCCTGAGATGTTATGCTATATTAAATCCATTTGGCCTTGCTGTTCTTACGCAGTAGATTTGGTCCCAATCCCAACCATTGTCATCAAGTGGTACAAATCAAATCTGACCTTGGATCAGTGAATGGGGGTAACTCCCCCACCTCAACTGTACCTACTCTTAGTCATCAGGCAGCGCCACATCTATCCTGACTCCTGAATTACCACATATATCCTGACTCCTGAATCACAGATCACCTTTCCACCCATAGTCAACCTGGGGGGTACAGTACAGCCCCAGACTCTCCCTGTCTCTGTACCAAGCTAATATTTCTATCCTTCCCTACACCATTGAATATGCATTTCTCATTCAAAGGGCCCCTGCGGTTGACACTGTAATATGTCTACTTGATAATGATAATGATAATGAATGGTGCGACGGCGATAGGGCTTTTATGTGGGTCGTCTTCCATCACTAGCTAGCTACGTACAGATCTGGAATCTCCTCTCACTCCTCCACCTTCCTCCCATCCCCCTCTCTCTCGCTCCACACTCTGCAATCGCAGACAATGGTCGTAATATCAAAGGTAACAAACACGTTCCTTGATCATAGCACGGATATAGAATATATGGCCTGAACTGCTTGCTGCATGGATTTTTCGACTCAACAACAACATAAGTCTGTGATGAATGCTAGTGCCTGATTGATACATTTGTGAATTCCTCTGAGAATTCGCGGCATAGTAGTAGCATTATTCATGCTGTAGTAAGAAGTGACCTGTGAGTGCCCTGCAAGCTTGCAGATCCCTTCTGATAGTTCGGAAAAATCAGGCTGACTTTTGACCTGCCACACGCCTGCATGAAAACAAATCTTGCCTCTCATTTCCATAGAACAGGAAATCTATAATAATCAATGAATCATAATAATAGTTTCCTTCGCCTGCTGCCAATAGTTCTTTTTACCAAAGACAACTGGTAGACTATTTCCTTTGACCTGTGTCAGACAGTCGAAGGGAATAGAGTGATGGTTTGTCTGTTTGCTTGAATAACGTCCTCCATTTTGTCTCCGCTTTACCAAAAAAAGTATTCCGATCCATGACTACTTCACTAGTTATGGAATACTACTATTATAGATCAAAAACGTAATAATACAGTAAGTAATTCTACCACAGGAGATTGGTGGCACCTTAATTGAGGAGGACGGGCTCGTTTTAATGGCTCGAGTGGAATTAGTGAAACCATGTGTTTGATACCATTCCATTTCCGCCGTTCCAGCCATTATTATGAGCCATCCTCCCTTCAGCAGCCTCTACTGAATTCTACGTCACTGGAATGTTATCAAATGTCTGAGAGCCTTTTAACCTCCAGAAATGAATTAAATGACTGTACTTTCCTCTGAAATCAATCTCTTTACTAGCCTAAAAGTGCATTCTGGATCAATACCTACCAGAGGAGGCTGTTGGGAGGAGTTGTAGAAGGACGGGCTCATTGTAATGGCTGGAATGTTATTAATGAAATGGAGTCAGACATGTGGTTTCCATATCTTTGATGTGTTTGATGCTGTTCCAATATTCCATTTACAATGAGCCCGTCCTCCTATAGCTCCTCACACCAGCCTCCACTGATACTCCATTGAATATGGAAAGATTTGGAGGAGCATCTGTTAAATGTTATAAACTATTGTTTGTATTTTTAACTTTAGACCTTATGTCTCCAATTTCCGGGATATTTTTAATTACCGTAACTTAGTGGCCAGATTTTTTTACCTCTACTAAAAAAGAAATCACTCTGATGTTGCTCAAATACATGTCACATGACACTCAGGAAGTGCCTGCAGAATTATCCTGACCTTTGACCCCTCCCCTCTCTCTGAGGTCACTTCCTCTTTACGCTGCTCTCTACCTCCCTCCCTCTCTCTCTCCTGATTCGCTAGTGTCTCGGTCCTGGATGGCTGGGGGTATGGCTTGAGCTTTTCCTATATGTCTGTAATGCACACATACTGTACCGTACAATGCTGCTGTAGCATGTATTCAAGCTGCGCATGTCTTTTGTATGTGTAAGTATCACTATGTATTCAAGCTGCGCATGTCTTTTGTATGTGTAAGTATCACTATGTATTCAAGCTGCGCATGTCTTTTGTGTGTGTAAGGTGTAAGTATCACTCACTGTATTCTCAACACTCGTTTGTGAAAAAGGCAGAATGAGTCATCCCTCCATCTTCTCCTTTTGGATCAACAGTTGACACGTTCCCTCTCTTTTCCATATTGCCCACAGTAGTTATACGTGTGACAGTGTGAGTGTTGTTCAACGTGGTGAGGTTTTATGGCAGTGTTGTACTGTATTTTCGCATAGTACCATAGAGTATTTGTGGATGTATGAATCATGAAAGCCATATCCATATGGTATCATTGAGTCAAAACCTGATGACTGAGATATAAGTATACATTTCCTTTGTTTGTGGACATCATTATTTCACTAAAAGTGTTCATTACACCAAGTCTGTAATTTTTACAGGTGTTGAATGGAAGGTAACAGGATCAAGCAGAGGGTTAGGGTGGATCTGTTTGACTCTTGTATTTCTACTGTTGTCCTGTGGTTGTTCACTTGTCTTGTGACAGCAATTGAGTTCACTCGAGCAAAAAACAGTTCCATACTCACGCTCCCACATGTAACAAATAGACACGGCAGCCTATTGACACACCTACCACATAAACCACACTTGAGGTCTCCTTTAAGCCATTAGCATACCGTCAAACCGTCAAGCTGTATCAGGCCACACGTGCTAGCATAGCCTAGCATCACCGCGCTAGCCTAGTATAGCATCGCCGCTCTAGCCTAGCTTAGCATCACAGCGCTAGCCATTTCCAAACCTCTCTCTCCATTAAATTCTCCTCCAGGATCCTTCAACCAGATCAAATCCAGTCTTCTGGGCTCCACGTCTGACTCCCACCTCAACAGATACAGCACCATCAACAAGATCCCTCTCATCACGCTCAACTTCTCAGAGGCCAACAACGACAAGAAGTGCCCCTCCCCTCCATCCTCCGAGAAAACCATCATAGCCCCAATGGTCAAGGACCGAACACACAACGTCACCGATAAGGTCACACAGGTAAGAGGTCATGAAAGGCCCTATGCCTTGTAGATTTGGGGCTCACTGACATAAGCCAAGATGTTGGAGCTTCACTCAATCAAGTATAATGTTGGAGTTAGAATCCATTCTATAGAATCTGTTCCATACAGAGGACATGTCTTTTCTGTGTGTTTGTTCTGTACAGACAGATACAGATGTATAGTGTGCTGTAGCTGGATGTACTATTACCTCATTAAATAATCACATGAATAGTCATCTGCCCCAATGTTATACAGTAGAGAGCGGTAATTATCCCCTGCCCCCCCCCCCCCCCCACACACACACACACACACACACACACACACACACACACACACACACAAAACACACACGGAACACCACCAGGTCAGAACACAGTGTCTGTACACGCTGCTCTGTTGTTACTGTCTGATGTTACCTAATTCATTGAAAGGGAAAGGGGGATATCTAGTCAGTTGTACAACTCCTTGCCTTCAATTGGATTGTGTCTTCCGCATTTAACCCAACCACTCTGAATCAGAGAGTTGCGGGGGCCTGCCTTAATCGACATCCACGGCGCCCGGGAAACAGTGGGGTAACTGCCTTGCACAGGGGCAGAATTACAGATGTTTACCTTGTCAGCTTTCGGTTGCTGGCCCAACGATATCACCACTAGGCTGAAACACAAGGGGCTTGTTTTAATAAGTAAACCAGTGAAGGTGTATATCACCTGTAGGGGGGGATGAGGACAGATTCTCTTACCAGGGCTCAGGGATACACTCTAGTTACACACAGGTTAGAGGTCATCCTCACCATCCTGTCTGCCTGTCTGTCTGTCCTCCCCGTGGAGAGTGTGTGTGCGCAGTACAGCAACGCCTCCTTGGGTCGGTCCCTATGGGGGAGGAGGGAAACCAGGATGCCTGTGTGTACTCCTGCCTGCGTGCTTGCCTGTCTGTGTGCGCATGCGTCTGTGTTGCTATGGCAGAGCTGATTGACCTTTAAGATCTGTCAGGGCCACTTTGTCCAGAACAGACGAGGATGTTGCTGTTCTACTGATAATGTGTATACCAGTGGCGGTTGGTACCGTTTAAGATGGGGCAGGATGATTATTTTTTTTAATGAGCATGGCCTTATTTCTATAACAGCATATTGGATGACTGTCATTCATAGTCCATTCACCCAGTTCAATGTAACATCGATAAGTTTAGGCTACTACATGATACTGTACCCATCATGAGGTTGCTACAACCTAGACGATGAATTCAAGTTCACAACGTAGGTGCATAGGCCGAGAGAATTTTGAGTAATCAAGGTGACAGACAGTGACACATTCAATACCGCCTTGTACACTCTTGCCTACAGCTAGCTAATCATTAGTCCAGCAAATGAAAATGAGAGTTTCTGTTGGACAAATTCAGGTATGTTTATCCCCATTTTGTTCCGTTCATGAGACGTTTTTTAACAGAATCGGTGGAATGAATACACACCTGATCACACGCAAATAGTTCACTTTCGTAGCAGCCACATAAAAACATCATGATCACTTTGCTTGTTGTATATAAACTCAGCAAAAAAAGAAATGTCCTCTCACTGTCAACTGCGTTTATTTTCAGACAACTTAACATGTGTAAATATTTGTATGAAAATAACAAGATTCAACAACTTAGATGTAAACTGAACAAGTTCCACAGACATGTGACTAACAGAAATGGAATAATGTGTCCCTGAACAAAGGGGGGTCAAAATCAAAAGTAACAGTCAGTATCTGGTGTGGCCCCCAGCAGCATTAAGTACTGCAGTGCATCTCCTCCTCATGGACTGCACCAGATTTGCCAGTTCTTGCTGTGAGATGTTACCCCACTCTTCCACCAAGGCTCCTGCAAGTTCGCAGACATTTCTGGGGGGAATGGCCCTAGCCCTCACCCTCTGATCCAACAGGTCCCAGACGTGCTCAATGGGATTGAGATCCGGGCTCTTCACTGGCCATGGCAGAACACTGACATTCCTGTCTTGCAGGAAATCACACACCGAACGAGTAGTATGGCTGGTGGCATTGTCATGCTGGAGGGTCATGTCAGGATGAGCCTGCAGGAAGGGTACCACATGAGGGAGGAGGATGTCTTCCCTGTGACACACAGCGTTGAGATTGCCTGCAATGACAACAAGCTCAGTCTGATGATGCTGTGACACACCGCCCCAGACCATGACGGACCCTCCACCTCCAAATTGATCCCGCTCCAGAGTACAGGCCTCGGTGTAACGCTCATTCCTTCGACAATAAACGCAAATCCAACCTTCAGCCCTGGTGAGACAAAATTGCGACTCGTCAGTGAAGAGCAGTTTTTGCCAGTCCTGTCTGATCCAGCGACGGTGGGTTTGTGCCCATAGGCGACGTTGTTGCCGGTGATGTCTGGTGAGGACCTGCCTTACAACAGGCCTACAAGCCCTCAGTCCAGGCTCTCTCAGCCTATTGCGCACAGTCTGAGCACTGATGGAGGGATTGTGCATTCCTGGTGTAACTCGGGCAGTTGTTGTTGCCATCCTGTACCTGTCCCGCAGGTGTGATGTTCAGATGTACCGATCCTGTGCAGGTGTTGTTACACGTGGTCTGCCACTGCGAGGACAATCCGCTGTCCGTCCTGTCTCCCTGTAGTGCTGTCTTAGGCATCTCACAGTACGGACATTGCAATTTATTGCCCTGGCCACATCTGCAGTCCTCATGCCTCCTTGCAGCATGTCTAAGGCACATTCACGCAGATGAGCAGGGACCCTGGTCATCTTTCTTTTGGTGTTTTTCAGAGTCAGTAGAAAGGCCTCTTTAGTGTCCTAAGTTTTCATAACTGTGACCTTAATTGCCTACCGTCTGTAAGCTGTTAGTGTCTTAACGACCGTTCCACAGGTGCATGTTCATTAGTTGTTGATGGTTCATTGAACAAGCATGGGAAACAGTGTTTCAATCCTTTAAAATGAAGATCTGTGAAGTTATTTGGATTTTTACGAATTCTCTTTTAAAGATAGGGTCCTGAAAAAAGGATGTTTCTGTTCTTGCTGAGTTTATAATTCCTTCTCGCAACAATCTACGCTCTCTCCCTCTCTTACCTTTTCCCGTCACTTGTGGACTTTAGTGCACAACACATCAGCTGTCTGTGACCAGGCAAAAACCTTTCCAAGCCAAACCTTCATATGATGACCGCTTACATCTACACACAGCCTACATTGTTGTCACATCATAGTCAACTTGAACGAACGAGTTAGTAAACTCGCTACAATCATGCAGTGCAATGTACAGTCAGAAAGCAGTTTAGCAGTTACACTGGCGGGCCCCGGTGGCAATACATTAATAAAACCAAAGCTTACCTTGACTTGGAAGAGTTCCAGTGTTGGATAGCTATAGCCAGCTAGCTAACATAGCATCCCTCTCTGTTTGAGCCGGGTGTTTGAGTAGGCTAAACTAGCTAGCTGCATTTGCTAGCTACGTGAAAGTGAACGTTTTAAAAAAATGCAACCAAATATAGCTATCTCTCTCGCTCCTCTCTCTTGCTTCTCCTTAATTTTGTAATAAATTTGTTCAAAACTGTTCAACTATTGTCTTTCTTTTTAAGACAACTACTCGCCACATTTTATACATTGCACTGCTAGCTAGCTGTAACTTATACTTTCAGTAATAGATTTATTCTCTGATCCTTTGATTGGGTGGACAGCATGTCAGTTCATGCTGCAAGAGCTCTGATAGGTTGGAGGATATCCTCCGGAAGTTGTCATAATTACTGTGCAAGTGTATGGAAGGGGGTGAGAACCAAGAGCCTCCTAGGTTTTGTATTGAAGTCAGTGTACCCAGATGAGGACAGAAGCTAGCTGTCCTCTGGCTACACCATGGTGCTACCCTACAGAATGCTGCTGAGGCTACTGTAGACCTTCATTACAAAACAGTGTGTTTTAATTAATTATTTGGTGACGTGAATATATTTAGTATAGTTATATCTAAAAAGGATAACTTTTTAAATGTTTCGCTATATAGATTTTTATGAAATTCACTGAGGAGGATGGTATACAGTATATACAATACAGTATCTGGGACTGGGTTTTCCTTAAAAGCAGATCTTAGTTTGTCATTGGCAATAAGGGCATCTTCTAGTTTAGAGGACATATGCTGGTGTGTGTGTGAGTCATACATCTCAATAGTGGGTTGCAGCTTGTATTTTCCAACCTGATCTTAGTATTTGTTGTGATTATTTATGTAGTTTAGGGGTGGGCAACTCCAGTCCTCGAGTGGTGTCACACTTTTTCCCCATCCCTAGCAAACACAGCTGATTAAACTAATTGCGTTCTAAACTGAAGATCATGATTCGTTGATTATTGGAGTCAGGTGTGTTAGCTGGGGCAAAAGTGTTACACCAATTAGGCCCCCAAGGAATGGAGTTGCCCATCCCTGATATAGTTCATATTGGATATACCTACTGCAGTGGAACATTGTTGTTATACAGCAGGCCTATGTCAGATAGAGTTATAGTTGATTATCTAGACTCATAACAGCCTCTTGTTTTTCTTTCCTGGTTGTACGTTTGGTTAGCAACCATCTGCTGCTTACTACTGAACAGATTACATTGAACATGATTTTTCCTTTCACCAGCTCATTCTCAGTCGTTTGATCAAACTAGACAGTTGGATTGTATTTGCTTGTTTCTTTGGTATTTAATATATTTCTCTGACTGTGACGCCCTGAGCTCCTGCTCCCTGTTCGTCCCCTGTTGTCTGAATGTGACGCCCTGAGCTCCTGTTCCCTGTTCGTCCCCTGTTGTCTGAATGTGACGCCCTGAGCTCCTGCTCCCTGTTCGTCCCCTGTTGTCTGAATGTGACGCCCTGAGCTCCTGCTCCCTGTTCGTCCCCTGTTGTCTGAATGTGACGCCCTGAGCTCCTGTTCCCTGTTCGTCCCCTGTTGTCTGAATGTGACGCCCTGAGCTCCTGTTCCCTGTTCGTCCCCTGTTGTCTGAATGTGACGCCCTGAGCTCCTGCTCCCTGTTCGTCCCCTGTTGTCTGAATGTGACGCCCTGAGCTCCTGCTCCCTGTTCGTCCCCTGTTGTCTGAATGTGACGCCCTGAGCTCCTGCTCCCTGTTCGTCCCCTGTTGTCTGAATGTGACGCCCTGAGCTCCTGCTCCCTGTTCGTCCCCTGTTGTCTGAATGTGACGCCCTGAGCTCCTGTTCCCTGTTCGTCCCCTGTTGTCTGAATGTGACGCCCTGAGCTCCTGCTCCCTGTTCGTCCCCTGTTGTCTGAATGTGACGCCCTGAGCTCCTGCTCCCTGTTCGTCCCCTGTTGTCTGAATGTGGCGCCCTGAGCTCCTGCTCCCTGTTCGTCCCCTGTTGTCTGAATGTGACGCCCTGAGCTCCTGCTCCCTGTTCGTCCCCTGTTGTCTGAATGTGACGCCCTGAGCTCCTGCTCCCTGTTCGTCCCCTGTTGTCTGAATGTGGCGCCCTGAGCTCCTGCTCCCTGTTCGTCCCCTGTTGTCTGAATGTGACGCCCTGAGCTCCTGCTCCCTGTTCGTCCCCTGTTGTCTGAATGTGACGCCCTGAGCTCCTGTTCCCTGTTCCTCCCTTGTTATCTGGCTGTGAGGCTCACACTGTTCCAGCCGATGTCTGGAGACCAGGTCTCTCCAGAGTTTGTTTAGAGAGACGTGCTCTAGGCTGCAGAATAAACACGTTCTGTAGTCTGCTGGTTCGACACAGAACTCAACCACACTAAACAGATGGATGATTGACAGGAGATCTGAGTCTGTGCCGTAGATTGATAAGCGGCGTCAGTGCATGTTGATGCTCCATATAAAACAACTTGTTTGATGCTTAATGTTCGATCCATGAGGTATTATTTTTCCAGCTTTGGATGGGTTTGCTTCAGTTTTACCAGTCGTTATGTCATGGCTTTGCTTCAGTTTTGCCAATTTTTTTCTTTATTGTCAACAATACATGTTGTGAGTCACGTGACAAAGCAGCACTGGCCAAGACAGGAAAAAATGACACTCTGGTATTCTAAATCCTCCAACAATACAAACAAATAACGTGAGAGGGTGAAATTAACAGTCCACTCATTTGCATACAGTTATTCCAGATGAGAGAGTTAATTGGCACAATAGCAAATGAATCCACACTAGGTGCATTAAATTATTATGTCTGAATAATTTATTTAGTAACAGATCAGGGGGAGCAACGTGCTCAACTGAGCTCTCATTCTGCAAATTGACTCCTCCCTGGGCTTGCCAGCAGGTTCAGAGACAGTTTACCAATGTAACCATATGGCTCAAATTAGATGTTGCCACTAACCACAGATATAGGGTCAGATTTACCGACCCAAAATTGATTAACCGGATCATATAAGCCTAGAAACATCTGACCCTAGATCAGAGATTAGGTACTCCTTTTACCAACTCCTTACAAGTGCAGCAGCCCAGTAGGCCACATCGACTAATCTATCCACATGGTATGTGATTCTGCCTGATTTAGGTGGTATGTCATCAAGAGACAAAACAACACGTTCATTCAAAAAGAGGTTTCTCACGACAATCACTGCCTTGTGCTTCTTTTCCACTTTGAGCAAAGGGCAGTTTGATGAAAGAAATAAAACTGCCTGTAGCCTAATTACCAAAACATTCAATGAAGATAACTACTGTAGCTGGACATGAATAATGAAAAAGCTTTTTCTCTCTCTGCCCTTTATTTGGTGATTTGCTTTAAAGGGTGTGATATAGTGGAGGGTTGTTCTATTGACCTGTAATCACACAGGGGAGGGGACAGAAGACGTCTAATAACCAATTTCATTATAATCACTTAAGCCCGCCGCCCTTCATCCCACTCAATCACAGGGTCGCCGAGGCGATCCCTGCCAGGATGCGACTAGGAGTAGGCCTAGATGGTGGAGGAAATAATTGGAAATAGTGGAAATAATGACTTGAATGGACCATCATGGAACATTGACTCGAATGGGGATCGCCATTCTAGTAATTCTATTTCTATGGCGAAGGCGACCGAAATGGAGCCCTAATTCCATTTCCAAGGCTCTATTTCAGCTTGCTCTTCTCTCCATCTACAATAATTACTTCTCTGCCCTTGGGTGAAGCACTTTACCTTTCTCTCTCCTCCTCTCCCTCCCTCTCGCCACAGTGATAATCAGCCATGAGAAACAGAGCAGAAATGTCTTCCCTGGCATTGAAGTGTCAAGCTGCAGAATGAATGACTATATCCCACCACCTCCTACCTCGATAATCACCTTAGTGTCATTGAGACTATTATCTGCTCTGTGATATTGATTTTAAAAGTTATCCAGGGACAGGCCATAATCTAACAGGAATAGTTGGGATATTGGTACAATTAAACATTCCTTAAATAGGGGTTTTCCTATGTAGAAGCCCCTACAAGTACATTCCCGTCATATGACTTGTTTGCAATTTGCTGGCTAATACAGTAAGATACTAAACTAACATGTACTTCTTTAAGTATGCATATGTGGCTAATGGGTATTGTAGTTCTGGAAGGATGGTTAAGACACTGTTCTTCCATCAATATTTCCACGTGACTGATTTCCTCTTGGAGTTCAGCTGTGTTTAGTGTCCAGTGATCAACTCATAAAGAATGTATAGTATGCCTGCTTAGGTTAAGCGACCTGTATATGAATGTATAAATGTATATTTATCCTCCCTACAGCCAAGCACAAGGGGCAAGCTGATGATGTTAACCTTTGTGTATTTTCCTCCATAGAATTGACTTAATGTTATATACAGTATACAGTATGGACCATATACATGTACAGTATGCATCCATAATAGCCTACATATAGGCTGTTATATACGTTAGTTTTAAATAGTGTTATATAATATTTGAATGCAACATTAGCATCGTGGCTTTTGCAGTAGGCCCCTATACAATATTTACATCCCACTGACTTCAGCTTGAATTTCAAAGTATTTCCTTAGGATTCTATAGGATTCATTCGTTCTTCTAATACATTGATCCAAGCCACCATTTTCTTCATGTCTTCACTTTACTTCCTCTTAACTCCTCCCTCCTTCCTCCTCAGGTGCTATCCCTGGGCGCAGATGTGCTTCCCGAGTACAAGCTCCAGGTGCCGCGCATGGACAAGTTAACCATCCTCCACTACAGCCCCTTCAAAGCGGTGTGGGACTGGCTCATCCTGCTGCTGGTCATCTACACGGCCATCTTCACGCCCTACTCCGCCGCCTTCCTCCTCAACGACCTAGAGGAGCAGAAGAGGAGGGAGTGCGGCTACTCGTGCTCGCCGCTCAACGTGGTCGACCTCATGGTGGACATCATGTTCATCGTGGACATATTGATCAACTTCAGGACAACCTATGTGAATCTCAACGAGGAGGTGGTCAGCCACCCGGCGAAGATAGCCATCCACTATTTCAAGGGCTGGTTCCTCATTGACATGGTGGCTGCCATCCCCTTTGATCTGCTCATCTTCGGCTCAGGATCGGATGAAGTAAGGGAAAAGGCTTAGACCCTTTTTACACTGCTAAGCCGAGCTGAATCTGAGTCAAACCGAGCTGTACTGTGCTGTGTTGGCCCATCAGGTGGAACAGTAGCTTTCCATGTTCTCAACTCTAGAAAAGGAGGGAGGGAAAGACAGAGCAAGAAAGATGCAGGTAAAAAAAAACGATTGTTGGATTGCAGTGAGAGGGAGAGATGTGTTCCTGCGTATGAGAGGGACAGAGGAAGAGAGAGGGAAGATTTATCTACTCTGATTACACCCACAGGATGTCAATATATCAGCCGAGCAGCGACTGCTAAGTGTGTCCCTTGCTGGCACATCACAGAGTGGGACAGGACAGGGTACATGATGTTCCAGAAAAAAAAGATGTCTCCTGCAAAATAATGACAAGTGAGCATGTGTAGGGAGCAGTGGTGTGTCAGAGCAGTGATTTGTCGAGTCATTATTTACCATCAGGTGTCTTGTACTGGAGAGTTGCCCTCAGTCTGGGGTTGTCAGTGAATGGCAGGAAGAGGAAGCGGAACAGACAGATGAGTGGTGCCATGCCACAGCGTGTGTCCATGTAATATAGCGTCTCTCACTTTTCAGGAAATAAGCAGCAGAGGCTACATTTTATGATAACATGTACAGATTTTTGTGAAAGTCCTGCAGCAACAACCAATTAAGCCAATTGAGGGTTGAATTGAATTTGTTGATCATTTGAACCAAGTGTCTCAGTGCTGGGCTGAGAGAAAAGCCTGCATACCCAGACAGTAGTTCTCCAGGACACAGATTCGCGTAAATGCAACGTAATTCCCTTTTTATGGGCTTTTCTGTCTATGCGTAGTCTTACCGTAAATTTAAACATGAGAATAGTATGTTATTCAACCAGTATTTGTTTGAGGTGGAGCAAGAATAAATGAAGGTGTGGAGGAGATGTGTCTACAGATACGCCGTATTCTGACCTTTACCTAATTCCCTCATAATTCCACCACCTTTACCGCGATGAAACCATGAATAATGTCTAGCGAATTTACTGGTTCCAAGTGGGAAAAGCATCTACTGTCACGACTTCCGCCGAAGTCGGTCCCTCTCCTTGTTCGGTCGGCGTTCGGCGGTCGACGTCACCGGTCTTCTAGCCATCGCCGATCCACCTTTCATTTTCCACTTGTTTTGTCTATGTTTTCTACACACCTGGTTTCATTCCCCAATTACATGTTCATGTATTTAACCCTCTGTTTCCCTGATGTTTTTGTGCGTGATTGTTTCTATGTAAATTCGGTACGTTATGGCTGGTTTTCGTCGGGTGCTGTTTTCACCCGTGCGTAATTGATTACCGTTTATTGTTGGTCAAGTGTATGTTTACCTTGTGCCATTATTTTGAGTAAAGTACGTTGCTCACTCATTCTGCTCTCCTGCGCCTGACTTCATTGCACCAGCTACACCCAACTTGTGACAGAATCACGCACCCCAACCATATGGAGTCAGCAGGAGCAGACACCCCCGTATTAGGGGTCGAGGAGCGCGTACAGCAGCATGCGGCCATGCTACAACATCTCGGCACCGCCATGGATCGCGTCCTGCAGACTATGGATCGCTGGGAGAGAAGAGGAGTTCCTCCAGCGCCTCCACCAGCACCACCTAGGGCACCACTATTCACCCCTCCTTCACCTGGTCCCAGTGGGATTCGGCTCGCTCTTCCGAGGGAGTATGATGGGACGGCTGCGGGATGTCAGGGGTTCCTACTCCAGCTGGAGCTCTACCTGGCAACCGTCCACCCGGCTCCTTTGGGCCGGGAGAGCATGTCCGCCCTCGTCTCCTGTCTCTCAGGGAAAGCCCTGGAGTGGGCCAATGCCGTATGGAGGGAAGGAGAAGCGGTGTTGGACCAATTCGAGGATTTCACCCGCCGCTTCCGGGCAATTTTCGACCACCCGCCTGAGGGTAGAGTGGCAGGTGAACGTCTCGTCCACCTTAGGCAGGGGACAAGGAGTGCACAGGAGTTCACTTTGGACTTTCGGACCCTGGCCGCCGGCGCGGGATGGAACGACAGGGCCCTGATCGATCACTATCGTTGTAGTTTGGGAGTTGGCCTGCAGGGACACCACTCTCACCTTTGACCAGCTGGTGGACCTGTCCATCCGGTTGGATAACCTGCTGGCTACCCGCGAACATCCAGATCGGGGTCTGTCGATTCCATCCCCCAGCACCACCGCTCCTATGTCCATGGAGCTGGGAGGTGCTGCACTTAGGGCGACCGGAGGAGGGGCCGGTCCATGCACCATCTGTGGCCGAAGAGGGCACACTGCCGGTCGGTGCTGGGGAGGTTCCTCTGGGAGTCGAGGCAGCAGGCAAGGCACTCTCGTGTCACCCCAGGTGAGTCGGCACCAGGCTCACCCAGAGCCCTCTGTTGCACACATGTTTTTGTATATTAATTTTCCTGAGTTTTCCCCTCATTCCCAGCATAAGGCGCTCGTAGATTCAGGCGCAGTTGAGAACTTTATTGACAGATCATTTGCCCATAGTTTAGGGATCCCTATTGTTCCAGTGAATATGCCCTTCCCCGTTCACGCCCTAGATAGTCGACCATTAGGGTCAGGGCTAATTAGGGAGGCCACCACTCCATTGGGCATGGTGACGCAGGAGGGTCACAAGGAGAGAATCAGTCTCTTCCTTATTGATTCTCCTGCATTTCCTGTGGTGCTGGGCCTACCCTGGTTGGCCTTTCATGACCCCACTATTTCGTGGCAACAGAGGGCTCTCACTGGGTGGTCACGAAAGTGCTCAAGGAGGTGTTTAGGGGTTTCCGTTGGTGCGACTACGGTGGAAAGTCCAGACCAGGTCTCCACCGTGCGCATCCCCTCTGAATATGCCGATTTGGCTCTCGCCTTCTGTAAGAAGAGGACGACTCAATTACCACCCCATCGACGGGGGGATTGTGCGATAAATCTCCTGGTAGACGCAGCACTTCCCAGGAGTCACGTTTATCCCCTGTCACAGGAGGAGACGGCGGCTATGGAAACATACGTCTCCGAATCCCTGGGCAGGGGTACATTCGGCCCACCACTTCACCTGCCTCCTCAAGTTTATTTTTTGTGAAGAAGAAGGATGGAAGTCTGCGCCCGTGTATTGACTATCGAGGTATCAACCAGATCACTGTTAGGTACAGTTACCTGTTACCTCTCATAGCCAGTGCGATTGAGACAATGCACGGGGCGCGCTTCTTCACCAAATTGTATCTCAGGAGCGCTTACATCCTGGTGCGTATCCGGGAGGGAGACGAGTGGAAGACGGCTTTCAGTACCACCTCAGGGCACTATGAGTACCTCATCATGCTGTACGGGTTGATGAATGCTCCATCAGTCTTCCAGGCCTTTGTAGATGAGATTTTCAGGGACCTGCACGGGCAGGGTGTAGTGATGTATATTGATGACATCCTGATATACTCCGCTGCAGGCGCCGAGCATGTGTCCCTGGTGCGCAGGGTGCTTGGTCGACTGTTGGAGCATGACCTGTACGTCAAGGCTGAGAAATGTCTGTTCTTCCAACAGTCCGTCTCCTTCCTAGGGTACCGCATTTCCACTTCAGGGGTGGAGATGGAGAGTGACCGCATTTCAGCCGTGCGTAATTGGCCGACTCCCACCACGGTAAAGGAAGTGCAGCGGTTTCTAGGGTTTGCCAACTTCTACCGGAGGTTTATCCGGGGCTTTGGTCAGGTAGCGGCTCCCATTACCTCACTGCTGAAGGGGGGACCGGTGCGTTTGCAGTGGTCGGCTGAGGCGGACAGGGCTTTTGGTCAGCTGAGGGCTCTGTTTACCTCGGCTCCCGTGCTGGCCCATCTGGATCCCTCTTTGGAGTTCATAGTGGAGGTGGACGTGTCCGAGGCTGGGATAGGAGCTGTGCTCTCTCAGCGCTCGGGTATGCCACCAAAGCTCCGCCCCTGTGCCTTCTTTTCGAAGAAGCTCAGTCCGGCGGAGCGAAACTATGACGTGGGGGACCGAGAGCTGTTGGCTATCGTCAAGGCCTTGAAGGTGTGGAGACATTGGCTTGAGAGGGCTAAACACCCTTTTCTCATCTGGACTGACCACAGCAATCTGGAGTACATCCGGGTGGCGAGGAGACTGAACCCTCGCCAGGCAAGGTGGGCCATGTTTGTTACCCGTTTTGTTTTCACCCTATCCTACAGACCAGGTTCCCAGAGCGCGAAGGCAGACGCACTGTCCCGGATGTATGACACAGAGGAGCGGCCCATGGATAACACCCCCATACTCCCGGCCTATTGCTTGGGAGCACCGGTAGTGTGGGAGCTGGACACGGACATCGAGCGGGCGTTACGTACAGAGCCCTGTACGTTCTGTCTGCTGTCCGTGACCGTTTGATCTATTGGGCCCACACCTCACCCTCCTCTGGTCATTGGTCGGACCGTGCATTGTCTTAGTGGGAAGTACTGGTGGTCTACTTTGGCTAAGGACGTGAGGGTTTATGTTTCCTCCTGCTCAGTGTGCGCACAGTGCAAGGCCCCTAGGCACTTGCCCAGAGGGAAGTTACAACCCTTACCTGTTCCACAATGGCCGTGGTCGCACCTGTCGTGGATATCCTAATGGATCTTCCTCCCTCACAGGGTAACACCACGATCCTGGTCGTTGTGGATTGGTTTTCTAAGTCTTGCCGTCTCCTCCCTTTGCCCGGTCTCACTACGGCCCTACAGACTGCGGAGGCCCTGTTTACACACGTCTTCCGACACTACGGGGTGCGTGAGGACATAGTATCTGATCGAGGTCCCCAGTTCACGTCAAGGGTCTGGAGGGCGTTCATGGAACGTCTGGGGGTCTCGGTCAGCCTTACCTCGAGTTTTCACCCCGAGACTAACGGGCAGGTGGAGAGAGTGAACCAGGATGTGGGTAGGTTTCTGCGGTCTTATTGCCAGGACCGGCCGGGGTAGTGGGCGGCGTTCGTGCCCTGGGCAGAGATGGCCCAGAACTCACTCCGCCACTCCTCCACTAACCTCTCCCCCTTCCAGTGCGTACTGGGGTACCAGCCGGTTCTGGCGCCTTGGCATCAGAGCCAGATCGAGGCTCCTGCGGTGGAGGACTGGTTTAGGCGCGCTGAGGAGACATGGGACGCCACTCGTGCACTTTCAGCGGGCCGTGAGGCGCCAGAAAACCAGCGCAGATTGCCACCGCAGTGAAACCTGCCCCTCCGCCTGCCCTGCCGGAAGCTGGGTCCGCAGTTTGTGGGGCCATTCAAAGTCCTGAGGAGACTGAACAAGGTTTGTTACAGGTTACAGCTTCCCCCCGATTACCATATTAACCCCTCGTTCCATGTGTCTCTCCTCAGGCCGGTGGTGGCTGGTCCACTCCAGGAGTCTGAGGTGCGGGAGGTTCCTCCGCCCCCTCTGGACATCGATGGGGCCCGGCATATGCAGTTCGATCCATACTGGATTCGAGGCGTCGGGCGAGGGGCCTTCAGTACCTCGTGGAGTGGGAGGGGTACTGTCCGGAGGAGAGATGCTGGGTGCCGGTGGAGGACGTGTTAGACCCGTCGATGCTGCGGGAGTTCCACCGTCTCCATCCGGATCACCCTGCGCCTCGCCCTCCGGGTCGTACCCGAGGCCGGTGTCGGCGTGCTGCTGGAGCCGCGCGTCAAGGGGGGGGTACTGTCACGACTTCCGCCGAAGTCGGTCCCTCTCCTTGTTCGGGCGGCATTCGGCAGTCGACGTCACCGGTCTTCTAGCCACCGCCGATCCACCTTTCATTTTCCATTTGTTTTGTCTTTGTTTTCTACACACCTGGTTTCATCCCCCAATTACATGTTAATGTATTTAACCCTCTGTTTACCTGATGTTTTTGTGCATGATTGTTTCTATGTTCATTCGGTACGTTATGGCTGGTTTTCGACGGGTGCTGTTTTCACCCGTGCATAATTGATTACCGTTTATTGTTGGTCAAGTGTATGTTTACCTTGTGCCGTTATTTTGAGTAAAGTACGTTGCTCAAGCATTCTGTTCTCCTGCGCCTGACTTCATGCACCAGCTACACCCACCTTGTGACATCTACTTTGTTTTTTCTGTTAGAAATAATGCAATTTTCCGTGCACTGTAATTTACAACTTCATAGGATCTATCGATAAGAGCTAGGTAGGTAAATGAGTAATCCATTTGGAGAAGGAGATTGTAAATACACAGCAATTGTTTTAGATGATTTTTCCTTATGGTCCCTGGAGACGAATGTGAAACCAGCCATATGGAAGCAAACTGAATCATATCAACATGGAATGTATTTTATTGTTCACAGTGAAATAGGATATAAATAGCTGTGGCGTTATTCAGATTTTTTTATTGTGTGCCTTCATAATTTGCATGGATGAAGTGTGGAGACCCAAGCCATAGGCTTCTGTAGGGCTGGACCTGCCGAGTTGATGCATGCGCTTTATAATGTTTTGATTATATGCCCAGGTTTTTCTCTGATTTATTTTACAATTTGTATCATGTTAAATATTAGCCACTATCAGGAGCCACAATCAGTAATACCCACATGCATTTATCTTGAGGGTTGCTAGCATTAGTGGATCATATCTGGCTAACGTTGTGTAATAATTTGGGACATGTTACCTATTTGAATCATTATGTAACTCAGAACACACGTAGCAGGTTAAACCTGGAGCCTGGCGCACGGTTCACGGCGACTGGACCGTTGTCATACACTTCCATGATTAGTGAGAATTAGGTTCTATTTATACAGGTTATACTTCTAGGTGATATTTCTTCCAATATCTCATGGATTGAACTTGAGTATGACAGCTTTCAGGATGAATCAAACCACTGTATTTCCATTCATCAATATACCGTATTTAGAGCGTGAAGACTCTCCAAACATTTTTTTTATGATTCATACATACTTTCCTAACCCTAAAATTTGCCTAAATAATCTACAATAGTATTTTTAAATCTAGTTGGTACTGAAACGGAGAACCATATGCATAGATGGCTTTCTTTCATTGATCCCCATATTCTGAACCCATTCTCTTAATGTTTTCTGTTGAGTCTGTCGACAAAATTGTAATTAAAAACTTATGTAAAGGGATATATGTACTGAAAACCCCATAGAATGAAACCTTCATGAGAAAATCTGTTTGCCAGCAAGTGGGAGGGTTTTCAGCGGTTGAATTACATTTATAAGGAGTGTGCAAGGCAGCCACACCTGCAGGGTGTGTTACGCAACTAAATAAGTTAAGTCTGTATACCAAATACTGATGTGTGCATAGGAAAGGCGTGCGTAGGAAAGGCATTAATTCCTAAATCGGGATCGGGGACCATGAGCGTAGTTAGAAAACCCTGTTGTAGCCAGTAGCCTATAGGACTATGTCTTCTATTTCAGACAGTGGTTGAACATAAACCATCATGTGCTGTCTGCCTATCAAGGGTTGTGTAGAGTGGACAGGCCAACACAGATGACTAGCCAACCCCATCCCGGACACATTTCATTTACCACCAGGGTTGTTAGGGAGAAGCTTTAGCTCTCCACTCTTCAACTCACAAGCACTGCAGACTTGAGCAAGTAGTTTAATCAACCATCAACTGATATACCCTACTAAAGCATCCCTTTTTGCACACAAACCCCTCAGTCACTCTGCACATCCGACATTCCAGTCAAGATCAACAGTTACGATCAATTCTAAAAACATAGAAAGCATTTTTGATTGATTTAGTATATGCCCTGTCCGTCTGAGACTGATTTCTCTTCCCGGTTGAGAAGTACACTCTTAGAAAAAAAGGGTTAAAAAAGGGTTCTTTGGCTGTCCCCATAAGAGAAACCTTTTTGGTTCAAGGGTTCTACATGGAACCCAAAAATGTTCTGCCTGGAACCAAAAGGGTTCTTCAAAGAGTTCTCCTTAGGGGACAACCAAAGAACCCTTTTATGTTCTAGATAACACCTTTTTTCTAAGAGTATAGGAGACAAAAGCTGCTGTAAATTATTGCAGTGATTTAGGGGGAAGATTTGGGTGGATGGACCGGGCAGTTTGTAATGGAGCTTTCAGAGCCTCAGCAGCAGCATCTGTGTCCCTCAGCAGAGGACCTTCACCTGTGACAGAGTCAAGTCAGTGTTGCGCCATAAATCAGACCCCCTTCTATGAGACAAGGAACCATAGTCACTGTCAAATTGAGTCTCGTGTGTAAACAGGAGAAGCCCCCTGTAAATAAATGTGTACAGGCGCAGAGAGCTGGGTGACTGTGGAGGACGAGAAACAGTAGTAGTAATGACTTCCCTCAGGATATTACTATAATCGTCGGTCCTGATGAGACGGGGAACAAACTATTAGCGTTTCCCTAAGACTCACTTATGCTGTTTGCAGACTGTGCGACGCTAATAAATCAGCTCTTATCTCATGGCGGGCTGTGGTCGGTTATTTTTTGGGGGTCACCGTGTTAATTTAGCTGGGCAGGAACAGAGATGGAGAGATGCCAGGATTAAGTCTGTTTAAATGAAACTGAACAGGAGGGCAAGATGGGTGTGGTGTTTGCTTCATGCTGCCTGGCTGGAAGACTTGGACGTTCTCTGTCATTTTCTTTATTTTTCTTTTAAAAAAAAAGTTTTTTTCTGCAGTCATCTTAGTATCAGTATGTAGCCTTGATAAATCCTCCTCACTCCTTATAACAACATTTTAGAATGACGGAAATATGTTATATTATCATTTATATTATTGCCACTGCTCTCTGCTGGTGTAGACAGCAGTCTATTTTTTGCAGAGGTCACTTCCATTGACACTGTCATGTTCAGTGATTTAGAAACTGGAATAAGAAACTGGATTGTGGTCATTCAGCCAAGCTTGATTGTAACAGTACTATCTTAACCCTAACTCCTAACCTTTTGATCTGGTACCCCTAATAACAACAAATTGCTTCCTGTTGTGGTGCATCCAATTAACAAATAACGTGTCTGCACTATACTGCAACACTCAAACCCCCAGACAATCACAGCTCTGTTTACTTCTATGTCCCCTCAGACCACCACTCTGATTGGCCTGCTGAAGACCGCCCGGTTGCTCCGACTAGTTCGCGTGGCCCGTAAGCTGGACCGATATTCAGAGTACGGCGCCGCCGTCCTTATGCTCCTCATGTGCATCTTCGCCCTCATTGCCCATTGGCTGGCCTGCATCTGGTACGCCATCGGCAATGTGGAGAAGCCCTATCTGGAGCACAAGATTGGCTGGCTGGATAACCTGGGCGTGTCCATTGGAAAGAGGTACTAGGCAAGATAAAATATACTGAATTACTGAATATCGTAACAATATGTACCATGGACTTGTGCCTCAATGTACCCCAATACTATTTACTGTATCACATGACTCTTTAATAACGATGCAGTTGAATGATAGGAAAGAACGTCATCATTTGTTAATTCAACTAAGAAATATTGGTAAAACCAAGTGGCGCAGCAGTCTAAGGCACTGCATCTCAGTGCTTGAGGCGTCACTACAGACACCTTGGTTCAATTCCAGGCTGTATCACAACCGGCCATGATAGGGAGTCACATAGGGCGGCGCACAATTGGCCCAGTGTCGTCTGGGTTTGGCCGTTGTAGGCCATCCTTGTAAATAAGAATTTGTTCTTAATCTGACTCGCCTAGTTAAATAAAGGATCAATGAAAAAATAATACTTTCCCCAAAATTATGTTGGGATAATACTGTAGGAAAAATACCATGAAATGTATCGAACCATGAACTGAGTGTACCATCTCACCACCTAGGTACAACTACAGTGACCCCAGCTCTGGCCCGTCCATCAAGGACAAATACGTCACGGCCCTCTACTTTACCTTCAGTAGTCTGACCAGCGTGGGCTTTGGCAACGTCTCCCCCAACACCAACTCCGAGAAGATCTTCTCCATCTGTGTCATGCTGATTGGCTGTGAGTGTGTAGACTGTACTAGGACTGAAAACAGATGGAATGAATGAACGAACAAACAAATGAATACATTATACATATTTCTACAATGAATCACTATTACTGTAAAGCCAAGTAGTACTACTCTATAAGTTATTGTACTACTATATTCCTAGCTACTGATTCATTAAGGGAAATTAGAATATTGCTAACAGTGATGACGACATGATGATCTCCTGTCTGGTGTGATTCTCCCTCTCGCAGCCCTGATGTACGCCAGTATCTTTGGTAATGTGTCGGCCATCATCCAACGGTTGTACTCCGGTACGGCGCGGTACCACCTGCAGATGCTCCGGGTCAAAGAATTCATCCGCTTCCACCAGATCCCCAACCCACTGAGGCAACGCCTGGAGGAGTACTTCCAACACGCCTGGAACTACACCAACGGCATCGACATGAATATGGTGCGAATAGGGGGAGTGTGTGGGGGTTGTGTGGGTAGGAGGGTGTGGGTGGGTGTAATTGGTTGGGAAGCTGCGAGTGTGCGCGTTTGTGTCTGTGAGTGTGTGTGTGTGTTTGGGGCTAATAAGTCTTCCAAGTGAGACTTTAACAAAAGAAAATGCTTATATTGGGACATAGCGTTATTCTTATGGTGGGATAAGGGTATGCATAATGGTTAAGTCTCAGATTGATGATTCAGATTGCTGTTGTCCTTCAACAGGTTTTTAACGTTCAGCCTCACAGTTTGACGACGCGGTTATGTTACTGCGTTGCTGTGTTTCTCCTACAGTACTTAGCTTCTCTGTGAAGCTGTTCAATGTTTTTTTCTGACCTTAAACAACTTTGTCTCCAAGACGGTTCTTACCATTAACATAAAGCCTAGTGTGTTCCCTTAGCGACATGGTTATATGACATTATTATGATCTTGATTAGGATTCTAAACTCTAGAATGAAAGCCATGGATACTGTATGTAAACCGGCGTTTCCCCTGGTGATGTTAACTGTACTTATAGAAATGTGTCTTTTCCATGTCTGCATCATGTCAAATGGAATGACTTCACCACTCTGGTAAGAGCAGGAGGTACTATGTTCACAGATAATAGTGTTCACTTATTTCCCTCTGAAACGTGTTGTTTTCAAAAATGGCAGAGTGTAGTAAATCGTAGACCAAGATGTAAATCAAAGAATACATTTATTAAAATCCATAACTTCGTCTTTATAGTCTAGAAAAAAAAGCATGTTCATTTGAAGGCATGCTCCCCAGTTACTTTTAAATAATGTAGCCCTCTCTAGATCATGTCATGTACACTGAGTATAGAAAACATTAAGAACACCTTCCTAATATTGAGTTGCAACCCCCCTTTGGCCCTCAGAACAGCCTCAATTCGTTGGGACATGGACTATAAGGTGCCGAAAGCTTTCCACAGGGATGCTGGCCCATGTTGACTCCAATGCTTCCCATAGTTGTGTCAAGTTGGCTGGATGTCCTTTGCGTGGTGGACTTTTCTTGGTTCACACGAGAAATTGTTGAGCGTGAAAAACCCAGCAGTGTTGCAGTTCTTGTCACACTCAAACCGGTGTGCCTGGCACCTACTACCATACCCTGTTCAAAGTCACTTAAATGTTTTGTCTTGCCCATTCACCCTCTGAATGGCACACATACACAATCCATGTCTCGATTGTCTCAAGGCTTAAAAATCCTTCTTTAATCTGTCTCCTCCCCTTCATCTACACTGACTGAAGTGGATTTAACAAGTGACATCAATAAGGGATCATAGCTTTCACCTGGATTCACCTGGAAAGAGTAGGTGTCATGGAAAGAACAGATGTTCTTAATGTTTTGTACACTCAGTGTATATACTGACTTCCCCATTGCATGCCAGCCAGTAGTATAATCCTTAGTGCTTCTAGCAGCCCATATTGTCCATCACAGACTGACTTGCATGTGGCTTGCCACAAGGTCGCCGTTTGCATGAAATCTGTGTATTCGAACACAATCACACAATTTTATATGGTAGTTTCCAAGCTGTGAATACTGCCAATGGGAGAGGCATAGACAGCTTGGCACTGCCAGGTTTCCCTCAATGTGGGAGGCTTGACACACATGTCCAGCGATATTGCACCTGCACTTGCCAAATGTTGTTCAAACTCTCCTTTCCAAAATCTTCTGCTGTGATTTTTTCCCCCAACTAATGAAAAATAGCCTCTCTTTTTCAAGAAATTTAGATTTTGTATGTGATATAGAGTAAGAATGTTTCATTGTTTCATTTTCCCCTTTTGTGTGTTTGAAGCCTTCCCTTGCCCTTTTGGTCCCCTGTGATGACACAGTTCAAGATTTTCTCCTCTATTTGCAGTCATCTCATGACCTTTAACCTGTAACCAAGTGTGGTGCTCAGTCCCAGGCAAATTACTTGTTTTCCAATTGTGGGCATTAATGTCATGATACTGAATAATTTCGGTGCCATTTTTTTTCCATTGAAACTATTTGCATTTAAGCATGTAGTAGTTTAAGTAGTTGAAATACTTCTGTCACTCTGATCCTTAAACTCTAAATGACATGACAGGTTAATTCAGTTGAGGTAAGTCTTTTATTTACTCATTTTTATAATAAATCTGAATCACAGACACTAATGATACCCCACTAAGATAGAAAGCTCCCTCATGAGCACACTTGTGCTAATTATTTTTTAATCAAAGGGAAGATGTGTTTCCATGTTTGTTTGTTTCCATGTTTGTTTCCATGTTTTCCTAGTTTGTTGTGTCTTGTATAGTAGTGTTGGATATCCATCTGTTTACCCCCACCTGCTAGTACTCTGATTAAACGCTATGGAAAGATGCCATAAAAATACCCCCCTCAAACAGTCACATATGACAATGCAGTATTTAGATTTTGAGAAGAAGACCAAAACACAATTGGCAATTGTATCAACCCACTCTGGATTCCAAACCATATCTGACACGCAAACTCAAACCAGACCCACGCCCAAAGACGTCTCGAGTTAGTTTGACAGCACATCTCTGATAACACCACAGACAAATCCATCCCAGTCCTATCTGACCATTCTCCTATTGCTGTGGCCTGTCTTTTCACGCCCCCAGGTCCTAAAGGGTTTCCCAGAGTGTCTCCAGGCTGATATCTGCCTCCACCTCAACGCGAGTCTGCTCCAGGGCTGCAAGGCATTCCAAGGGGCTACTAAGGGCTGCCTGAGGGCCCTGGCCATGAGGTTCAAGACCACGCACTCCCCACCGGGCGACACACTGGTCCACTGTGGAGACGTACTTACTGTCCTCTACTTCTTGTCACGAGGGTCCATCGAAATCCTCAAGGATGACATCGTGGTGGCCATTTTGGGTATGCGCTAGTCAAATGTTGATGTGGTTTATTGTTTCACATTGTCTATTAATATTATCCTTATTTAACCTAGTAGGTTATTTAATACACAATTTTACAATAACAACCTGATGAAAGGTTGCAATTAAAACCGAGTTTCATTGTAAACTTCATTTGACACTTCAGAGGTATTTTGTGCTTTGCGAAAAAAGTCCGGAACAAAAATATACGCGAGACACTAGTCACTGCAACAATGACTCGTCTTTTTATTCATGTCGGGCTGTGGAAGGTGTGCTGTTCTCCAGTAAATTGGCATCCTGAAGAATTGGTTACCTACGGCTGTGTGAATACTTCATTACAGGATGTTCACACTACTCAAAAACCTCTAACGATTTCCCTCTGCCTGAAGGTCAGCTTAATCAGGCTGTTTGGAAGAGAAACATCATCTTAGAACAGCAGCACTGCAGGCACACGTTCAAAGACTGTTTTTGTCTCTAAACAGTTCAAGCGGTACTGGAAATGAATAGTAACACAGTACAGTTCAGGTGTCCCAGTGCTGCATTTCTCATCAAAGTGTGTGTGTGTGTGTGTGTGTGTGTGTGTGTGTGTGTGTGTGTGTGTGTGTGTGTGTGTGTGTGTGTGTGTGTGTGTGTGTGTGTGTGTGTGTGTGTGTGTGTGTGTGTGTGTGTGTGTGTGTGTCTCTTGCCTCTCTGTGTGTGTCTGTATATCCTCTGTGTACTGTTTATAAGAGGCTGGTCTTGCTATTCTGCAATGCCTGGGTGGGAAGCTGACATCTCTAATGAGCACAGATTTTCATGGCTCCCTCCAAGAACACACTGTGATAGACAGTAGCGCAGTGGAAGGTTTTATGGCTGGGAGAAGAGAGAGAGAGAGAGGTAGAGGATGAAGGAGAGAGTGATAGAGGGGAAGATAAAGAGTGGGGGGAGAGATGAGGAGAGAGAGGGAGAGAGAGTAGAGAGTGGGTGGAGGGAGAGATGGAGAGAGGGGAACGGAGGGTGGTTTATTGGATCATTTATTATGGTATCTAATTGCCAGCTGAGGGTGATGGAGTGTTTGTGGTGTTAGCAGTCGCTGCTCGCAGGAGATATTGACGTCCCTGGGATGTAATCAGAGTAAATCTCTTTCTCTCTCTCTTTCTCTTTCTCTTTCTCTCTCTTTCTCTCTCACTCTCTCTCTCTCTCTTTCTCTTTCTCTCTTTCCCTTTCGCTCTCTCTGTTTCTTTCTCTCTCTCTTTCTCTTTTTCTCTCTCTTTCTTCCTCTCTCTCTCTCTCGGCGTCAGCCCAGCGCCAAGCAAGTGTTACAGGCTAAGCATTGTATAAACTGCTCATTCTTCACTCAGCCAATGAGCTTCAGCAAAACGCAGCGACACAATAGGGTCATGGGAAGACGGCGGTCGTGTTCCCCTGCTCAGACATTGCTGATGCATGCCAGATCTTACAACGCCTGGATAAGTATTTGGCGCATCAGCTAGCCACATCATATGGTATGTTATAGCAATCGGATGCCTGACGTTACAGTTGATGACATGGCAGGCAACCATTGGTTGACGCATGCAACGCCTGAGCAAGGGAAAAGCACAGGTGTGTTGAAAGAGATGGGTTAATAAAGACTCAGCACGTTCACCAACGGTAAAGTTACACAAACACTTATTCCTCTACAGTCACGTATTTCTAAGCAAATTCTATTGTGAATTAGTAATTGCAATTAGTGTGCGATCAACAGAGAGCAATGAACAAGGAATGTCTGTATATCTGTAATATCTGTAAAATAAAATGTTGCATCAAGAAAAGGAAAGAGGAAAGACTAGGCGCTTGTCCTGCCCAGGTTTGGACAAAGCCGTATTTACATCATGTGACCATAGATATCTAGGCCAAGAGACAGGGCATGCTGTGGGGCACGTGTACACACACACACACACACACACACACACACACACACACACACACACACACACACACACACACACACACGTTGGTATCTCTGGAAGTGACAGGACAGGCTATCACTGCCATACCAACACCGTAAACTGACAGGTCTGCGCATAGGGAAGTCAGGCGTAAAATAATGATATGACTGAGCCTCTTGGTCGTTTCAGGTCAGCCCTATAGACATTCATACTACCTCCCTGTTGTCCTATAGTCAGCCCTATAGACATTCACACTACCTCCCTGTTGTCCTATAGTCAGCCATATAGACATTCACACTACCTCCCTGTTGTCATATAGTCAGCCATATAGACATTCACACTACCTCCCTGTTGTCATATAGTCAGCCATATAGACATTCACACTACCTCCCTGTTGTCCTATAGTCAGCCCTATAGACATTCACACTACCTCCCTGTTGTCCTATAGTCAGCCATATAGACATTCACACTGCCTCCCTGTTGTCATATAGTCAGCCCTATAGACATTCACACTACCTCCCTGTTGTCATATAATCAGCCCTATAGACATTCACACTACCTCCCTGTTGTCCTATAGTCAGCCCTATAGACATTCACACTACCTCCCTGTTGTCATATAATCAGCCCTATAGACATTCACACTACCTCCCTGTTGTCATATAGTCAGCCCTATAGACATTCACACTGCCTCCCTGTTGTCCTATAGTCAGCCATATAGACATTCACACTACCTCCCTGTTGTCATATAGTCAGCCATATAGACATTCACACTACCTCCCTGTTGTCATATAGTCAGCCCTATAGACATTCACACTACCTCCCTGTTGTCCTATAGTCAGCCCTATAGACATTCACACTACTTCCCTGTTGTCCTATAGTCAGCCCTATAGACATTCACACTACCTCCCTGTTGTCATATAGTCAGCCCTATAGACATTCATACTACCTCCCTGTTGTCCTATAGTCAGCCCTATAGACATTCACACTACCTCCCTGTTGTCCTATAGTCAGCCCTATAGACATTCAAACTACCTCCCTGTTGTCATATAGTCAGCCCTATAGACATTCATACTACCTCCCTGTTGTCATATAGTCAGCCCTATAGACATTCACACTGCCTCCCTGTTGTCCTATAGTCAGCCCTATAGACATTCACACTACCTCCCTGTTGTCATATAGTCAGCCCTATAAACATTCACACTACCTCCCTGTTGTCCTATAGTCAGCCCTATAGACATTCATACTACCTCCCTGTTGTCCTATAGTCAGCCCTATAGACATTCACACTACCTCCCTGTTGTCATATAGTCATCCCTATAGACATTCACACTACCTCCCTGTTGTCATATAGTCAGCCATATAGACATTCATACTACCTCCCTGTTGTCATATAGTCAGCCCTATAGACATTCACACTACCTCCCTGTTGTCATATAGTCAGCCCTATAAACATTCACACTACCTCCCTGTTGTCCTATAGTCAGCCCTATAGACATTCACACTACCTCCCTGTTGTCATATAGTCAGCCCTATAGACATTCACACTACCTCCCTGTTGTCCTATAGTCAGCCCTATAGACATTCATACTACCTCCCTGTTGCCATATAGTCAGCCCTATAGACATTCACACTGCCTCCCTGTTGTCATATAGTCAGCCATATAGACATTCACACTGCCTCCCTGTTGTCATATAGTCAGCCATATAGACATCCACACTACCTCCCTGTTGTCCTATAGTCAGCCCTATAGACATTCACACTACCTCCCTGTTGTCCTATAGTCAGCCCTATAGACATTCACACTACCTCCCTGTTGTCCTATAGTCAGCCCTATAGACATTCACACTACCTCCCTGTTGTCATATAGTCAGCCCTATAGACATTCACACTGCCTCCCTGTTGTCCTATAATCAGCCCTATAGACATTCACACTGCCTCCCTGTTGTCATATAGTCAGCCATATAGACATTCACACTACCTCCCTGTTGTCCTATAATCAGCCCTATAGACATTCACACTACCTCCCTGTTGTCCTATAGTCAGCCCTATAGACATTCACACTACCTCCCTGTTGTCCTATAGTCAGCCCTATAGACATTCACACTACCTCCCTGTTGTCATATAGTCAGCCCTATAGACATTCATACTACCTCCCTGTTGTCATATAGTCAGCCCTATAGACATTCACACTGCCTCCCTGTTGTCATATAGTCAGCCATATAGACATTCACACTACCTCCCTGTTGTCCTATAGTCAGCCCTATAGACATTCACACTACCTCCCTGTTGTCATATAGTCAGCCCTATAGACATTCATACTACCTCCCTGTTGTCCTATAGTCAGCCATATAGACATTCACACTACCTCCCTGTTGTCCTATAGTCAGCCCTATAGACATTCACACTACCTCCCTGTTGTCCTATAGTCAGCCCTATAGACATTCACACTACCTCCCTGTTGTCATATAGTCAGCCCTATAGACATTCATACTACCTCCCTGTTGTCATATAGTCAGCCCTATAGACATTCACACTGCCTCCCTGTTGTCATATAGTCAGCCATATAGACATTCACACTACCTCCCTGTTGTCCTATAATCAGCCCTATAGACATTCACACTACCTCCCTGTTGTCCTATAGTCAGCCCTATAGACATTCACACTGCCTCCCTGTTGTCCTATAGTCAGCCCTATAGACATTCACACTACCTCCCTGTTGTCATATAGTCAGCCCTATAGACATTCATACTACCTCCCTGTTGTCATATAGTCAGCCCTATAGACATTCACACTACCTCCCTGTTGTCATATAGTCAGCCCTATAGACATTCACACCACCTCCCTGTTGTCATATAGTCAGCCATATAGACATTCACACTGCCTCCCTGTTGTCATATAGTCAGCCATATAGACATTCACACTACCTCCCTGTTGTCCTATAGTCAGCCCTATAGACATTCACACTACCTCCCTGTTGTCCTATAGTCAGCCCTATAGACATTCACACTACCTCCCTGTTGTCCTATAGTCAGCCCTATAGACATTCACACTTCCTCCCTGTTGTCATATAGTCAGCCCTATAGACATTCATACTACCTCCCTGTTGTCATATAGTCAGCCCTATAGACATTCACACTGCCTCCCTGTTGTCATATAGTCAGCCATATAGACATTCACACTACCTCCCTGTTGTCCTATAATCAGCCCTATAGACATTCACACTACCTCCCTGTTGTCCTATAGTCAGCCCTATAGACATTCACACTACCTCCCTGTTGTCATATAGTCAGCCCTATAGACATTCATACTACCTCCCTGTTGTCCTATAGTCAGCCATATAGACATTCACACTACCTCCCTGTTGTCCTATAGTCAGCCCTATAGACATTCACACTACCTCCCTGTTGTCATATAGTCAGCCCTATAGACATTCATACTACCTCCGTGTTGTCCTATAGTCAGCCCTATAGACATTCACACTACCTCCCTGTTGTCCTATAATCAGCCCTATAGACATTCACACTACCTCCCTGTTGTCCTATAGTCAGCCATATAGACATTCACACTACCTCCCTGTTGTCCTATAGTCAGCCCTATAGACATTCACACTACCTCCCTGTTGTCATATAGTCAGCCCTATAGACATTCATACTACCTCCCTGTTGTCCTATAGTCAGCCCTATAGACATTCACACTACCTCCCTGTTGTCCTATAATCAGCCCTATAGACATTCACACTACCTCCCTGTTGTCCTATAGTCAGCCATATTGACATTCACACTACCTCCCTGTTGTCCTATAGTCAGCCCTATAGACATTCACACTACCTCCCTGTTGTCCTATAGTCAGCCATATAGACATTCACACTACCTCCCTGTTGTCCTATAGTCAGCCCTATAGACATTCACACTACCTCCCTGTTGTCATATAGTCAGCCCTATAGACATTCACACTGCCTCCCTGTTGTCCTATAGTCAGCCCTATAGACATTCACACTACCTCCCTGTTGTCATATAGTCAGCCCTATAGACATTCACACTACCTCCCTGTTGTCCTATAGTCAGCCCTATAGACATTCATACTACCTCCCTGTTGCCATATAGTCAGCCCTATAGACATTCACACTGCCTCCCTGTTGTCATATAGTCAGCCATATAGACATTCACACTGCCTCCCTGTTGTCATATAGTCAGCCATATAGACATTCACACTACCTCCCTGTTGTCCTATAGTCAGCCCTATAGACATTCACACTACCTCCCTGTTGTCCTATAGTCAGCCCTATAGACATTCACACTACCTCCCTGTTGTCATATAGTCAGCCCTATAGACATTCATACTACCTCCCTGTTGTCATATAGTCAGCCCTATAGACATTCATACTACCTCCCTGTTGTCATATAGTCAGCCCTATAGACATTCACACTGCCTCCCTGTTGTCATATAGTCAGCCATATAGACATTCACACTGCCTCCCTGTTGTCATATAGTCAGCCATATAGACATTCACACTACCTCCCTGTTGTCCTATAGTCAGCCCTATAGACATTCACACTACCTCCCTGTTGTCATATAGTCAGCCCTATAGACATTCATACTACCTCCCTGTTGTCCTATAGTCAGCCATATAGACATTCACACTACCTCCCTGTTGTCCTATAGTCAGCCCTATAGACATTCACACTACCTCCCTGTTGTCATATTGTCAGCCCTATAGACATTCACACTGCCTCCCTGTTGTCCTATAGTCAGCCCTATAGACATTCACACTACCTCCCTGTTGTCATATAGTCAGCCCTATAGACATTCACACTACCTCCCTGTTGTCCTATAGTCAGCCCTATAGACATTCACACTACCTCCCTGTTGTCATATAGTCAGCCCTATAGACATTCATACTACCTCCCTGTTGTCCTATAGTCAGCCCTATAGACATTCACACTGCCTCCCTGTTGTCCTATAGTCAGCCCTATAGACATTCACACTGCCTCCCTGTTGTCCTATAGTCAGCCCTATAGACATTCACACTACCTCCCTGTTGTCATATAGTCAGCCCTATAAACATTCACACTACCTCCCTGTTGTCCTATAGTCAGCCCTATAGACATTCATACTACCTCCCTGTTGTCCTGTAGTCAGCCCTATAGACATTCATACTACCTCCCTGTTGTCATATAGTCAGCCCTATAGACATTCACACTACCTCCCTGTTGTCATATAGTCAGCCCTATAGACATTCACACTACCTCCCTGTTGTCCTATAGTCAGCCCTATAGACATTCATACTACCTCCCTGTTGTCATATAGTCAGCCCTATAGACATTCACACTGCCTCCCTGTTGTCATATAGTCAGCCATATAGACATTCACACTGCCTCCCTGTTGTCATATAGTCAGCCCTATAGACATTCACACTACCTCCCTGTTGTCCTATAGTCAGCCCTATAGACATTCATACTACCTCCCTGTTGTCATATAGTCAGCCCTATAGACATTCACACTGCCTCCCTGTTGTCATATAGTCAGCCATATAGACATTCACACTGCCTCCCTGTTGTCATATAGTCAGCCATATAGACATTCACACTACCTCCCTGTTGTCCTATAGTCAGCCCTATAGACATTCACACTACCTCCCTGTTGTCCTATAGTCAGCCCTATAGACATTCACACTACCTCCCTGTTGTCCTATAGTCAGCCCTATAGACATTCACACTACCTCCCTGTTGTCATATAGTCAGCCCTATAGACATTCATACTACCTCCCTGTTGTCATATAGTCAGCCCTATAGACATTCACACTGCCTCCCTGTTGTCATATAGTCAGCCATATAGACATTCACACTACCTCCCTGTTGTCCTATAATCAGCCCTATAGACATTCACACTACCTCCCTGTTGTCCTATAGTCAGCCCTATAGACATTCACACTACCTCCCTGTTGTCATATAGTCAGCCCTATAGACATTCATACTACCTCCCTGTTGTCCTATAGTCAGCCATATAGACATTCACACTACCTCCCTGTTGTCCTATAGTCAGCCCTATAGACATTCACACTACCTCCCTGTTGTCATATAGTCAGCCCTATAGACATTCATACTACCTCCCTGTTGTCCTATAGTCAGCCCTATAGACATTCACACTACCTCCCTGTTGTCCTATAATCAGCCCTATAGACATTCACACTACCTCCCTGTTGTCCTATAGTCAGCCATATAGACATTCACACTACCTCCCTGTTGTCCTATAGTCAGCCCTATAGACATTCACACTACCTCCCTGTTGTCATATAGTCAGCCCTATAGACATTCATACTACCTCCCTGTTGTCCTATAGTCAGCCCTATAGACATTCACACTACCTCCCTGTTGTCCTATAATCAGCCCTATAGACATTCACACTACCTCCCTGTTGTCCTATAGTCAGCCATATTGACATTCACACTACCTCCCTGTTGTCCTATAGTCAGCCCTATAGACATTCACACTACCTCCCTGTTGTCCTATAGTCAGCCATATAGACATTCACACTACCTCCCTGTTGTCCTATAGTCAGCCCTATAGACATTCACACTACCTCCCTGTTGTCCTATAGTCAGCCATATAGACATTCACACTACCTCCCTGTTGTCCTATAGTCAGCCATATAGACATTCACACTACCTCCCTGTTGTCCTATAGTCAGCCCTATAGACATTCACACTACCTCCCTGTTGTCATATAGTCAGCCCTATAGACATTCACACTACCTCCCTGTTGTCATATAGTCAGCCCTATAGACATTCACACTGCCTCCCTGTTGTCCTATAATCAGCCCTATAGACATTCACACTACCTCCCTGTTGTCATATAGTCAGCCCTATAGACATTCACACTACCTCCCTGTTGTCATATAGTCAGCCCTATAGACATTCATACTACCTCCCTGTTGTCCTATAGTCAGCCCTATAGACATTCACACTACCTCCCTGTTGTCACATAGTCATCCCTATAGACATTCACACTACCTCCCTGTTGTCATATAGTCAGCCCTATAGACATTCACACTGCCTCCCTGTTGTCATATAGTCAGCCCTATAGACATTCACACTACCTCCCTGTTGTCATATAGTCAGCCCTATAGACATTCACACTACCTCCCTGTTGTCATATAGTCAGCCCTATAGACATTCACACTACCTCCCTGTTGTCCTATAGTCAGCCCTATAGACATTCATACTACCTCCCTGTTGTCCTATAGTCAGCCCTATAGACATTCACACTACCTCCCTGTTGTCCTATAGTCAGCCCTATAGACATTCACACTTCCTCCCTGTTGTCCTATAGTCAGCCCTATAGACATTCACACTACCTCCCTGTTGTCATATAGTCAGCCCTATAGACATTCACACTACCTCCCTGTTGTCCTATAGTCAGCCATATAGACATTCACACTACCTCCCTGTTGTCATATAGTCAGCCATATAGACATTCACACTGCCTCCCTGTTGTCATATAGTCAGCCCTATAGACATTCACACCACCTCCCTGTTGTCATATAGTCAGCCCTATAGACATTCACACTGCCTCCCTGTTGTCCTATAATCAGCCCTATAGACATTCACACTACCTCCCTGTTGTCCTATAGTCAGCCCTATAGACATTCACACTGCCTCCCTGTTGTCCTATAGTCAGCCCTATAGACATTCACACTACCTCCCTGTTGTCCTATAGTCAGCCCTATAGACATTCACACTGCCTCCCTGTTGTCATATAGTCAGCCCTATAGACATTCACACTACCTCCCTGTTGTCCTATAGTCAGCCCTATAGACATTCACACTGCCTCCCTGTTGTCATATAGTCAGCCCTATAGACATTCATACTAACTCCCTGTTGTCATATAGTCAGCCATATAGACATTCACACTACCTCCCTGTTGTCATATAGTCAGCCCTATAGACATTCACACTAACTCCCTGTTGTCATATAGTCAGCCATATAGACATTCACACTACCTCCCTGTTGTCCTATAGTCAGCCATATAGACATTCACACTACCTCCCTGTTGTCATATAGTCAGCCATATAGACATTCACACTACCTCCCTGTTGTCATATAGTCAGCCCTATAGACATTCATACTACCTCCCTGTTGTCCTATAGTCAGCCATATAGACATTCACACTACCTCCCTGTTGTCATATAGTCAGCCATATAGACATTCACACTACCTCCTTGTTGTCATATAGTCAGCCCTATAGACATTCACACTACCTCCCTGTTGTCATATAGTCAGCCCTATAGACATTCACACTACCTCCCTGTTGTCATATAGTCAGCCCTATAGACATTCACACTACCTCCCTGTTGTCGTCAGCCCTATAGACATTCACACTGCCTCCCTGTTGTCCTATAATCAGCCCTATAGACATTCACACTACCTCCCTGTTGTCCTATAGTCAGCCCTATAGACATTCACACTGCCTCCCTGTTGTCCTATAGTCAGCCCTATAAACATTCACACTACCTCCCTGTTGTCCTATAGTCAGCCCTATAGACATTCACACTACCTCCCTGTTGTCATATAGTCAGCCCTATAGACATTCACACTACCTCCCTGTTGTCATATAGTCAGCCCTATAGACATTCACACTACCTCCCTGTTGTCCTATAGTCAGCCCTATAGACATTCACACTGCCTCCTTGTTGTCATATAGTCAGCCCTATAGACATTCACACTGCCTCCCTGTTGTCCTATAGTCAGCCATATAGACATTCACACTACCTCCCTGTTGTCCTATAGTCAGCCATATAGACATTCACACTACCTCCCTGTTGTCCTATATCAGCCCTATAGACATTCACACTACCTCCCTGTTGTCCTATAAGGAAGTGGCAGAAGGACAGGTATAACCTTAACAGTTCATTTGGAAATTATTCAGACGCCTTCACTTTTTCTGCATTTTGTTACATTACAACATTAGTCTAAAATGGATTAAATAGTTTTTACGTCATCAATCTACAAAATACCCCATAATGACATGTTTGCTAATGTATTTAAAATAAAAAACTGAAAAAGGTCCCGTGTTCTCCCTTTCTGGCCTCCTAGATCACGACTGCTTACTATTGCGCACACCTGTCACGCGCATCAGCTCCTAATGACAATCACCTGAGCTCCATCACCTCCTTGATTACCTGCCCTATTTATGTCACTTCCTTTGGTTCCTTCCCCAGGCGTTGTTGTTCCTTGTTTCTGTGCGTTGTTTGTGTTTCTTGTTTGTGTTTCTTGTTTTGTATTATGTTTCATTTATTGATTAAATGATTAACTCCCTCAACTTGCTTCCCGACTCCCAGCGCACAAGTTACAAAACATCACATTTACATAAGTGTTCAGACCCTTTACTCAGTACTTTGTTGAAGCACCTTTGGCAGCGATTACAGCCTTGAGTCATCTTGTGTATGACGCTACACACTTGGCACACCTGTATTTGGGGAGTTTCTCCCATTCTTCTCTGCAGATCCTCTCAAGCTCTGTCAGGTTGGATGGGGAGCGTCACTGCACAGCTATTTTCGTGTCTTTACAGAAATGTTTGATCGGGTGCAATTCCGGGCTCTGGCTGGGCCACTCAAGGACATTCAAAGCCTTGTCCCGAAGCCACTCCTGCATTGTCTTGGCTGTGTGCTTAGGTTTGTTGTCCTGTTGGAAGGTGAACCTACGCCCCAGTCTGAGGTCCTGAGCGCTCTGGAGCAGGTTTTGTCAAGGATCTCTCTGTACTTTGCTCCATTAATATTTCCCTCGATCCTGACTAGTCTCCCAGTCCCTGCTGCTGAAAAACATCCACAAAATATGATATTGCCACCACCATGCTTCACCATAGGGATGGTATTGGCCAGGTGATGAGCGGTGCCTGGTTTCCTCCAGACGTGACGCATGGCATTCAGGCCAAAGAGTTCAATCTTGATTTCATCAGGCCCGAGAATCTTGTTTCTCATTGTCAGAGTCCTTTAGATGCCTTTTGGCAAAGTGGGCTATCACGTGCTTTTTACTGAGGAGTGGCTTCCATCTGGCCACTCTACCATAAAGCCCTTATTGGTGGAGTTCTGCAGAGATGGTTGTCCTTCTGGAAGGTTCTCCCATCTCCACAGAGGAACTCTGGAGCTCTGTCAGAGTGACCATCGGGTTCTTGATCACCTCCCTGACCAAGGCCCTTCTCCCCCGATTGCTCAGTTCAGCCGGGCAGCCAGCTCTAGGAAGAGTCTTGGTGGTTCCAAACTTCTTCCATTTAAGAATGATGGAGGCCACTGTGTTTTTGGGCACCTTCAATGCTGCAGAAATGTTTTGGTACACTTCCCCAGATCTGTGCCTGGACACAATCCTGTCTCGGAGCTCTACAGACAATTCCTTCAACCTCATGGCTTGGTTTTTGCTCTGACATGCACTGTCAACTGTGGGACCTTGTATAGACAGGTGTGTGCCTTTCCAAAACATGTCCAATCAAATTAATTTACCACCAATCAAGATGTAGAAATATCTCAAGGATGATCAATGGAAACAGGATGCAACTGAGCTCAATTTCAAGTCTAATAGCAAAGGGTCTGAATATTTATGTAAATAAGGTATCTGTTTTTTATTTTTAATACATTTGCTAAAATTTCTAAAAACTGTTTTTGCTTTGTCATTATGGACTATTGTGTGTAGATTAATGTGATTTAAAAAATATATATTTTAGAATAAGGCTGTAACATAAGAAAATGTGAAAAAAAGTGGTGTCTAAATGCTTTCTTAATGCGCTGTTAATTGACCTCAAAAGACAGCTGAGCTGCATTATGGGGAAATACACCAGGTGATTTAGCTGTTTGTGGGTCAAGGCATATGTGTGTCATTGCATAGAGTGTCCTTATGTGCATGCTATATTTCACCATGTTTATCAAACCTTTATCTTTCTTTCTCTCCCTCTCTCCCTTCCATCTCCCTCTCCCCCTTTATCTCTCTACCCACTCCCCCTATCTCTTCCCTACCTCCCTCTCCCTTTCATCTCTCTACCTCCCTCCTTTCTCCCTCTATCTTCCTCCCACATTCTCCCCTCTCTCTCTCTCCTCCTTCTCTCTCTCTTCCAGGGAAGAATGACATCTTTGGGGAGATGATCCACCTGTACGCCAAGCCGGGGAAGGCCAACGCGGACGTGCGGGCGCTCAGCTACTGTGACCTGCACACCATCCACAGGGAGGAGATCCTGGAGGTGCTTGACATGTACCCTGAGTTCGCCGACTACTTCCTCAGCAATTTGGAGCTGACCTTTAACCTCCGAGATGAGAGCGGCAAGGTAAATACAGACGGACGGACAGACAGACACATGGAAAGATGGACGGATGGACGGATGGATGGATGGATGGACGGATGGACGGATGGACGGATGGATGGATGGATGGACGGATGGATGGATGGACCATGCGACCGGTAGGGAGTACAGATACAATTGTAAGGGGTGTATTTTCTTGTATGCAGCCTCAGAATGCAGAGTCAGTCTACCCCTACCCCAGTGATTCTGATGGGGATGACATCAAATGCAGAAGAAGGCTCACTAACAAGAGGAAATCTTCCGCAGGTGAGTTGAGGTGGTTTTTACGGCTACTCTTTTTCAAAACAGTTCATTTCAACGGAGCCAGCCTGTTTTATACAATGTCATGCATTTTAGTTATTTAGGAGACACTCTTATCCAGAGTGACTTTCAGGAGCAATTAGGGTTAAATAGGGTTAAGGGTAAGTGCCTTGCTCAAGGGCACATTGAAAAAAAACAAAAAAAAACCTTGTTGGCTCTGCAACCTTTCAGTTACTGGCCCAATACTTTTAACCGCTAGGATACCTGCCTTCATGGAAGTGTCTCCAAGGTTGAGAAGACTGTATTCCTACACAGGGAATCGTTTTCATTTGGCTTCTAAGAGCTCTGTAAGTTGGGAGGGATTGTTGCAACACACCACTCAACAGTTTGGTATCCATTCAAACTAATTAAATTGGTCACCATGGTTACGGTTTTCCAGAATACAGTTCCATCTCCTAAAATAAACCTCTCTCCCACCATGTCATGTTGACCTGTACTGTAGATTGTCCAAATGTGTGTTTGTCTAATTCAGACAGATTGTACCACATTAAAAGTATGGCAATTGATGTTATACATTTTAAGCCATATCATATCCTTCAAAGTTTGCCATTGGATGTTATCTCACCTGTACTTACTATTTTCCTTCACATTTACTGACAGTTTCCCTCTCTGCTCACCTTCCCTCTGCTTCTATAAAGGCAAAGTTGAAAGCACACAATGAAATGTATGAAGTATTTTTATGGCAGCAAGGCTCTGAGGCAGCAGCAGATCTGGTGGGGACCATTTAGAGCGCGACACCTTCCTATTGTTTGATCTGCCGAGCTGCTGCCTCCCAGAGGAGCTGTCTGTAACAAAGAACCCAGTGTTCCTCCAACACACGCTCATGCACGCACACACACACAGACACGCATGGATGCCCCCACGCACGCACACACACACATAAGATCCTACACACACATGCATGCATACCCACACGCACGCACAGACACATCCACCCTGATTGCCCTCCTCCTTCCCCACAGGGACCCAGATCAAAGAGACGTCGGTGTTCTGCGATGGTGGTGAGCGGGAGAGGCAGCTCTACCCCTCCTCCCAGGCTGTAGCCACCGTGGTGGAGGAGAGGAGAGACTCTGCGGAGGAGAGGGAAGAGGAAGAAGAGGAGGAAGGCTGGGAGGGGGAGGAGCAGAGGCCTCTGTGCTCGGGGGGGCAGGGTTACCCCTTGGTGAGGGACCACACCTTGGGATTTGGGCTGGGGGATGTTGTTCCAGATGCGTCGGGAGGAGGAGACAATGTGGAGAGGAACCAGTCTTATAAAGGTACAGTTAGAAGCCTCTAAAGATCCCTACAATAATGCTTTTAATGACTAGGCCATTTTGGCTAGACCCAAAGCTGACACACCAATTCAAATGAGCTCCATACGCATTAAAATATCAAAATAACAATGTATGGGTAAGCACAGCACGGAAGCCAGAGGGCACAAAACAACCAATGGTCACACGACAAGACATGTCCTTTCAAGCCATTTTCTACAGAATATTGAGTAACTGTACTGTAATTAATTTGGAAAAAGGAAATTACCCTGGGCCACTGGAGCAGGATGTCACACATATTAAAAATCCAAACAAGGATTAGGGCTCATCGCCACGGCAACTACCATTATAAGAGGATTATTTATATCCGACAACCAACCAGGGTCATTGGTCTGGAAATGCAGGGTTTCGAACAAACTCTGTTAGATGTTTTCATTTACTGTGTATATGCTGTTATTCAGTGGTAGAAAATGCATCAATGATAATATTAAGGCAGAGTGCCTCGACTGACACAGTATCTTTTGTTGTACTGTTCTAGCACAGTGTTAAGGCATCATCTAAAACCAAGCAAAACAGGAGGTAAACGAGCTATGAAAATAGAATAAAGTGCCTGGGGCCAGGAGTTTTCCCTGGTTAGGAAACATGGTCAGGAAAACCTCAGGCCCTACATGGTAAATCCTAGCACTGATCCCAGAGCATTTCTTTCCAGTGAGTAAGAAGAAGACAGAAGGACTGGTGAGGCTGGCTTCTTACAGGCCATAGGTTAATTTAAGACCTGGCGCTCTTACAGGTTTGTTGGAAAATCCTGTTTTATCCCTTGCCAATTTGCCAGCAGATGCCAGCTCATTATCTTGTTGATGCCTGGTTGGCATTAGAGATGGCATGGCCTATGGTGACCAGCTTGTGAAAGAGATCATGAGCTTAGCATGTTTGTTTATGCTTTGTTGATCAGCCCTACACACCTACGATACACACACAGATACACGCACGCACGCACGCACGCACGCACACACACACACACACACACACACACACACACACACACACACACACACACACACACACACAGATACACACAGATACACACAGATACACACACACACCAACGACACACACACACACACACACACACACACACACACACACACACACACACACACACACACACACACACACACACACACACACACACACACACACACACACACACACACACACACACACACACACACACAGAGCTTCTTTCTCTACTCGCCCAAACACGACTTTCACAAATAATTATCCCTAACATAACTACTTTCATTGTAAAATCCTCAAATACTTTTTTAACATGTTAACATCAATGATGTGGTAAAAATGATTAAATCTGCCTCGATATGCACTTAGCCACTGTAACAATAGGCTAAATTAAATGACACTATTCGCGTCTCCAGAGTATTGCGCTCCGCGATGAACATTCCTGTCGGCATGTGGTGATTTGAGAGTAATATGCTGTAATTCAGTTCTTAAGTGGATGACGATGATTCCTGGTTTGAGTAGGAGGCAGGCAGTGTTGCCCGCTGGATATTGATTCCTTTAATCACCCCAGCATGGAGGCAATATAAATGGTGGCTTCTGTTCTTGACGTCTTTCATTACTGTAAAAGCTATCTTCCAAGCATGATCAACTCAATCACTGAGTCTAGTGCAGTGTTTCGGTCGTCACTAGTTACCACAGCCACAAATTCATAAACCCCCACCTATTTCTACAATTTCTCTACTTAAAATCTGATTTTAAACCTAAACTTAACCACACTGCTAAACCGAATGCCTAACCCTAACCTTAAATTAAGACCAAAAAGCATATTTTTTGTTTTCATTAATTGTTACGACATAGCCAATGTTGACATTGTGGCTGAGGTTTCTAGTGGCAACCCAGTGTTTCTCTAGCCTTGCACTGGGTTAAGGTTAGAGTACATATTTGTTCTAGGCCAGCAGTAACACATCTACATATCTAGCCGTTGGTTAGTTCAATTGGTTGTTTTACTGCTGGGCTACAACAAACATGTGCAACCTTTTGGGGTACCCGAGGACTGGAATTTGAACCAACAAAGGTGCAGGTTTTACTTCTAGCCCTGCACTAACACACCTGATTTAAGAATCAAGGGCTGGATGATTGCGGTATTTAATTTCTATATCAGGCTTACTAGTGCTGGGCTAGAACAAAACGGTACACCCCTGTGGGTCCACAGTACTAGGACTGAAGAACATTGTTGGCATTATAGCGATATAACACTGTGGCAGGCATCTGTCAGGTGTGTTCTATTTCTATCGACACCCACTCAGTAGCAGTAAAAGACTAGACCAACTTTTTTGTGCCTGAGGGAGAAATGATTCTGGACACAGTGCTGCTATTACAGTTTCTAACAGCCAGGGAACAATATGAGTGAGAGACTGACTGATGCTATAACTGCTGGTTATATAGTGGGGCCAAATGTGGCCATTGATCAATAAAATGGTAGCCTTTGACAGGACCGGTGTGGATGAGGGACCGCTATCTAGTCAGTGTTAGTGGATGGATAGTGCTCTGTACCTTCTCAAAAGACTACGGTTAGCAGACAATATTGTTGGCAAAGGCCTGTGAATCATACCTAACTAAAAAGGATTCAATGTTCTGTGGGAAATGATTGGTGCTGTGATTTAGTTGTTTCATAGGTTGATAATGGTACATGAATGTGTTTTTGCATGTGTGTGTCTAGACCTGCGTGGGGAGGAGTGGGGGTGCGTGCGGCCCAGAGAGGTCCTGGAGGAGTCGGCCCAGGCCCAGGACTCCCGAAGTGGGGTCATAGAGGAGGACAGTGAGCCGGACATCACCTACGGAGAGGTGGAGCAACGTCTGGACCTGCTGCAAGAGCACCTAAACAGGTGAGTAGAAGGGGCGAGGGGAAATTCTGATCGTAATTCGCCATAAAAAAAGCACAACTTTAACCAAGCCGTTCTGGTGGTAAACAGACTACAACAGTGGTCACCAACCTTTTCTGAGTCAAGATCACTTTCTGAGTCAAAATGCATGCCGAGATCTACCGCTCTGATTTTTTTATTAACATGACTTAAAAAATGTAAGCCTATGCAACAATAACCAATTAAAAACAGTACTGTAGCAATGAGGCTATGCAGTAAGCGATAGGACCAATACATTATCACCGCATATTGGCTTTGCTTGAATTTACCTGCCAATGCATTGTTGTTCAGGATATTTAAAAAACTAATATTTCCAAATTTGAGGTAGGCTATATGATCACACCGGTAATAGATCCATTGGTGTATTACTTGTGAGGCACAGCTGAGTGAGCATACATGTAAATAATTTGCTTTTTATTTTACTGGGCTAATGGTGCATGATGGTCAGTCTCTCCCTTTGCTCCACTGACACTGACCAAAAAGGGACACCGTCTTCCAGCTGATGGCGAAACTCGAGTCGCACCACATTATTTCTGCCTCATGCACAAATTCATGTTGTTACTCCTATGAACAGAGAAAGTGAAATATTCCTCGATATTAAAAAAGACCCAAGCCGCTAATAATAACAACTTCGCAAGCCTATAGATCCACTTTCCTACTCATTCATTGCTGCTGCACTGCTTGTTGTAGCGCTGAGTGGAAATAGGAAGAACGCGCATTTTATGGCTTATAAAAGTCTTCAGTACAAAGTGTTGACAGTGCTGAGTAAGAACTTAAACATGAACTCACTCATAAAAGCAGCAGCCCTTTGCTATATTCGTTGACAGTCTCTCTCTAGTCATGGTTTTAAACGTTTTGAAATCTCACTGTATCAATTTTTCCGTAGCTTTCTTTCATGCCTGCTAAATTACTCCAGACTCGGTCATCTGAGCAATCTGATTGGCCAGCGGTATGCCTATAGTGCACTTGATTTCCTCTCCAGGCCCACCGGGAAGGCAGAGTTTATATCTTCAGACACATGAAATGGCAACAGTTTGCCTTCCCAACGCGCAGGGCAGCTGAATTGGCTGCACCTACCACCAACAGCCAGAGACTAATAAAATGAAATTGGAACACAAGGCTTTATCATTGTTTTCTTTTACAGAAATGTGGCGATCGACTGGTTGGTGACCACTGGACTGCACCATCTTCAAATAACCCCAGCCCAACTATCACTACATCCCACTGCACTATAGACTACATACACAGCAAGGTTTTTCCAGTACAACATCCATCAGAATACAACTGGGTTTACCGTACGCATCCACAGTCCACTGAATCATTCTTTGTAAAGTAAGGCTCACTACATAACCCAGAGAGTTGACTTCTGCATACGTTCTGCATGGAAGGGAACCAGCTGCTGCAGACAGCAGACAGCATCGCCTATTTTTAGCTGACGCCCGTGTCGCAACACAAAGACAGCAGACGCCACGGCAAAGTTTGGAGGGGAGGGTTGGGAGGTGGTGCGGAGAAACAGCAGACTGAGGGAGGGGTCGCTTCAGACAAAAAGTGGGAGGAGGCCTCTGAGTCAGTCTGACTCTTTCTCTTTTTATTTCTCTCTCTCTATATATATATCTGTGTGTGTGTGTGTGTGTGTGTGTGTGTGTGTGTGTGTGTGTGTGTGTGTGTGTGTGTGTGTGTGTGTGTGTGTGTGTGTGTGTGTGTGTGTGTGTGTGTGTGTGTGTGTGTGTGTGTGTGTGTGTGTGTGTGTTCCATCTATATATAGACTATGCTCTCTCGCTATTTCTCTCTCTCTACTGTATCTTCCCTCCATATCCCTTCTTCCACTGGAAGTGGTGGTTACAGACTGGCCACCTCAGGCTCTTTGCAGGCGTACGTCGCTCTCATTTCTCCTGCTTTAGGGAGGTAATGGGCAGACGCCTGGCCACACTACCCTGCCTCATCTAGCTGGAGCACGCCTGCCAGGGGTGTTGATTGGCTCAGATTGTCTTACAGCTCAACAGCAACTGTGACAAACACTGGCTTGTTCTCTGTCCGCAGTACTCTGAAGGCAGTACGGGTGTGTCGTGTCTAGATACAGTACACAGGTCTGTGTGTTTGTCATTGTAAATAAATCAATTAAAGTGATATTTTTCAATATTTGCTTTTCGATACCTTGAAGGTGTTGTATGCAAAACTGGAGAAAAATCAAGAAATTATCATTCACAAAATAGAGAAGCACACATAAAAATAAATTGTGATTACATTTTGTTTGGGGTGGAAAGGTCTGAAACCGATAAAAAGATGTGCTACAGGACAGGTATGTCGCCTTAGTGTCTTCTCTGAATTGTATGGGTTGGGGCTCCCTCTAGTGTTTGCATTGAGTATTACTGACTGCGCTCTCCCAATACAACCCCAGATACGTGCATAAAACAAAACCTACAGTAGCTAAAGCTAATACATAGCTAATACACTGAGGACCTATTTTAAGGTGCTCAGACTTTTACATAAATCCTGCATTGACGTCAGTGGCGGATTTATTTAAAAAATGTGAGTGACACATGTGGATCGCAAGCTAGGACCCACAACTGACGCTGTCTCCCTGGCTCTCCCCACCCACCAACCAGGCTGGAGTCCCAGATGACGTCAGACATCAAGGCCATCCTCCAGCTGCTGCAGAGGCAGACCACCGTGGTTCCCCCGGCCTACAGCATCGTCACCTCCAGCCCAAAGTACCAGAGGCCTGCCATCAGGGTGCAGCCTGTTTCTGCCATCAGGATCACAGAGCCTCAACAAAGCCTCAACCCTGCTTCACCACTGGCCCAGGTATACTGAACCAGCCCAGGTGAACAAATACGGTCTACACTAGCCCTCAGAGCTATATACTGTGTTATAAATAATGGCTCTGTATATACTGGCTAGGCACATTACACTCCCCTGTCTATATACTGGTCTATAGGTGCATCATCACTGTCTGTTCTGTATACTGACGGATGGTTACATCCTCCCTGTGTGAGTGTTGGACACTACGGAAGTCAATATCCCTGCCTGAAGTTGTTTGTTCTCAGTTTGCTGACCAGCCTGGTCTCAGAGCAAAACGTATTATATTTGACTAAAATCCGTGCCGCTCCATTTAGTGTGGTATGTTACTTTATGTCAAGGTACATTACATTGACTAGACATAACATAGTAAACGTAAATCCGGGACACTAAAATGAGTATGATATGTTACGTTTGGTACGGACAGTAACTGACAAAAACGAAAGGAGGGTGGTTGGTCGGGGTGGCTGGCTGGGCACATAGGAACGTCTAGCAACCTAAATATTGTGTATTCAAATCTCATCACAGACAACTTTAGTATTTTAGCAACTTTGCAACTACTTACTACTTTTTAGCGACTTTGTCACTAATTAGCATGTTCACTAACCCTTCCCCTTCCCCTAACCCTATAACCTAACTCCTAACCCGAACCTTAACCCCTAACCTAACGTAGCATATCATACTAAAGCAGTTAAACATCATATATCATACTAAACGGGTTAAATGCGATCAAGACGTAGGATACTATACGTCATACAATTCTTATTATATTGTACGACCAATATTACATTGGTCGGTCAATGTAATGTAACGTAAACTAACATATCATACTAAATGGAGTGGCACAGTTTAAAAATATATATATATATAATACATTTTGCTCTGAGACCAGGTTGTGCTTACTGCTTCACAGAATCCTGACATGGAGAAGCCCCTGAACAAATCCAAAGAATCCATGTCAGGCCAGGTTCCCACGGAAATGGCCCTAGAAGAGGACCTCGGGGCAGGACTGCTAGAGAAGGACACAGAGCCCAGACACATACAAAACAAAATTGACTCTCCGGAGAAACAACAACCTAGAGCCCTCTATCCGTCCGCCAGACAAGCCTCGCTCCCCGACGCATCACCTGAAAATTCAGATATGTCAGGACTCCACAGGCCGGTATCCGACCCTGGGCTTCTGGGAAAGTAGGCCCTTTCGCCTGCCTGCGCCCCTCTTTCTCACTACGGAAAACTAGGGCTTCTCTCAAAGTTTGACTCAGGGTCTTAGAAGGAGACTGTATATGCAAGGAATACAGTCGACTTCCTTCCATTCCTTTTCCAATTTTTTCTGCCGATCTCTGATTTAGATGTATTATAAAGTACATTTATACATAGGTATTTATACTGTATATTACTAATATCTGTAATTATCTACCATGTACATATTTCAGATGTCATACTGCCAGCAACACAAAGGCACCTAACATGTTTGTTCTTCCAAGAGAGAAAAATGCATGTTTTGGAAGTGTTTTCTGTTGCATGTTCAAAACACAACACATCTCATGCACTGCACAGTCATGGTGTGAGGTCAGCATGCTTTCAGAGTAATGAATATCCGTTATATAATTATTCCCAATTGATGGGGACAAAGCCACTCGAAACTCTCTTTCAAAGGCATTTTCAATCTGAAAATAAGTGTGCAGTTTTAAACTCATCGCATTAATGACAGACACCATGTAATGTATTTGGCTAATTAACAATCTCCACGTCCGACATTATATATACAAATATTTCATCATATATTGTGCCTAAGTACCAACCGTCAACTTGTCTTTCAAAAAGTAATTTGATCATAAGAGACAAAGAACCACTATGTAAAATGCATCTTCTATTAGATTATAAATACACAGATATGCAAATGAATATGATTTAAATGGTTGGGAAAGCTCTTCTACAAAGTATCCCTTACACTGCTGAAGTATTCCTGAGAGAGATTATTTGTAATCACTTTGCACCACAAGTCTCTTTCATGGGGCCATGAAAGCAATAACGATAACATTAAAACGTTCATTTACACACATGAATAATATACATATTTGATTGACTAGAAATTAGCACGGGTACATGCCCAAAAGTCAAAATGGTCTTTAAAACTTGTACGGCATGACCTAAAACAGAAACTAAAAGTTCTGTATTCTTGTAAAAAAAAAACTACATGCAAATGGACTCTACTGTATATTTGAATTTACATAAGGGATGCTTATCCACTTAATATAGCTACTTTCCTCCCTGAATCACTGAATATGTTTTACTATTGAAAATATTGTCAAAAAATAATTTAATGGGAAGTTAATGCATTTTGATGAGCTATACAAAAGTATGTTTTTTGGTATTGTATTAAAAACTATTTATTACTGTAACTACACACACACAGCGGCATGAACAGGGTGGACTAACGATTCTTTTTCATATATGTAATCGATGTGCAGGATCACTTCTCTCTTGAAAGGGCCTGCACTTAACGAAATGCATATCACTGTATCAAAGGAGTTGTAACGCAACATTATATGTTCAGATGTAGAAAACTACAATGAATAGCAACTCTCTAAAGCTGAATTGCTCAGATGTATCTTTTTGCAATTGTAATAAGAGGAATCAGGCCAAATTCTATTTCATGTTCCTTACTAGTTATTGAGTAGTTACATGTAACCAATTATTTAAAGATACAGTAGACATAGCAGTATATCATCATACAAACATCCTAGTTTCAGAAATCAACTACAACATTGTAATCTGCCACTATTGTCTATTGCCAATCATGCAAAGGACGAGCCAATAGTAGCAGTTTGACAGATTTGATTCGGTTGTTGTTGTCTATAAGCAGGAAGTCAACCCGCTGAGTCTACCTTTAATTAATACCTTTCATAAGTACTGTACCCCACAATCTTTATAAGCTTCAACTCTTCTTTCCATGCATGTTTAGGGGCTTCCATTTATATTCCAAGAATACAGATTTTATTACTGTTTCTAACCAAGTGACAAAATCAATGCTGAGACGGTGTCAGAAACCGACGACGTAGAGATTCAGGCCGAGCTAGCAGCTTAGCCCTCGTTAGCCTTAGCTTTTTCTAACCTACATTAGCCTTTACAAATGTCCTAAACACATTTATTCAGCTGAATAATATGCATTCAACAGTCAGCAATGTAAATGTATGAATATGGACGGATTCTGCATGTCGCAAATGAAGTCATTTTAGTTTTATGACTTATTTCACACAAACACAGTCAGATGTGTGCTATTGCATGGATCAACATCAGCTGGCAATTTGTTTTAACAGATTTCAAAACGTGTTTGTGATTTATCATGAAGGGGAAAGTTGGTGTTATAAAATGATAAACGGTAATAAATACACCCATTTTTTTCTATAAGAGAACACTTCATTTTCCATAATTGTTGTATGTGTTTTGGTTCAATTGTGTATCAGCCCAAGAAGTGAGTGAGATACATTATGAAGAACACATATCATGCTCCTATATGTAGCAATTAACAGATATACTAATCACTTTGTAGTCAGGGCAAATGGAATCTAGGGAAGTCATATTCATTAGGAATACTATAGCTATGCATGTTTTGTAGCAGTACTTAGTTGGGTTTGAATTAAAGGCAGACTCAGCAATATGACATATTGCCGAGTCTACCTTTAATTTCAGATCGTACCGGCCCTATCCCATGAGTTGTGCCCATACACAGCTATAAGCCTTTTCGGAGGGCACAGGTCCTTCGCTCCATGTCATTGTAATGCCAGTTGAGTGGCCACGACTACGCGATCTCAGTTTTAAAACCCACCACAGATGGGCTGAAACAAGCTAAGGTGTTTCTAGTATAATCTTTCCAGAGCACAGATGCTATACAATGTAGCTGAAACATGACATGTCCAATACCTGAAGAGTGCCCCACTGAACTTTTCATAGAGGTCACACTTTTGCACAGAAATTAAACAAAAAAAAAAGTGCTTTACTAGAGAAATTTCACTTTTTAAATCTAGTGCTGTTCACATTTGTTTTTATGCATTTTTTTTAAATGTTTGCCACTGTATTTTATACAATGCAACACTTAACAGCTGATATGAATGTTTGTCCTTGAATATACTGTATTTAAAGAAATGTAATATATTGTGTACATATTGATGAAAACCATTTGTGTAATTGTATAAATGAATAAAACAGAATGCATACTGAGTACAAACTGAGTTTATTGTGTTGTGAATAACACCAATATCACTGATGAATGCCCCAATGGTCACGAAGCACTTAACTACATGTCATCTGATAAATATTTCACCCTGAACTATGAAAATGCAAGTTATCACAAAAAAAAAAAAGTTGTAGACGTAATTGTTAGTGGTAGTTAATGCATGCTTTTCTTTGCAAAGGAACAACAGTGCATGTTTACAACACAGTGCAGGTTATTCATATATTTGTGGATTCCCTAATGTTTAATTTGTGTATCATTCACATCAAGAGACGCATATAGTTACCTTAAAAAAGGCAAAGCCAGCATAACTGTATATTTGTAATAAAAATATTATTATATACCTATACTTCAAAATGTATGGAGTGTTTAATGTAAAAGTAATTCCTTCCTATATAGTGGTTATAAAACAATATAGTGGTTATAAAAACAGAACATATACAGTGATGGGGAAGAATATGGAAACCGTATGATCCGAGATTGTAATGGCACAAAAGTAACCTTCGTAAAGATCAGTTAACATCTTTGCTATCCCTTTCTTTGTTCAAATCTACCACTGTCAGTTAGCAACAGAATTAACAACAAGCAGATACATTTAGAAACACGCTATATGATATCTGGCAAATCTGCACATTCCTGCATAGTGTACAAGGCAGGCAGACATTATGGCAAACAAGCAGTTTGTTGTAACCTCCTTCCCCATTTTAAGTTGGTCATGGGAATCAACCTAAGAATTATTGGCTAATTTTGATTGGTGCCTTCCCATTATTTAGGGGAAGTGGTCAGCGAGCCCCAGACTGCCAGTTGAAGTGCCCCTCTCTCTGACTCCAGCACGGGATGGTCCGGGTCAGGCCACACCACTCAGATGGCCATTGTACACAGGATAAACTGCAGGAGGAAAATCAAGAGAAACTTAGCTCATTTTGATGTAATTACTATAACTTGCATGTCAGGACAGGGTATTGTGAATCCCATTACAGGCTGGGGAATGAGAGAGGAAAACTGGGTTGTGTTCATCAGGACACACTGTTTTAAAATGAAACCGAAAAAAAAATAATGCATGTTCAGATAGTACCTCCCCGTTTCAGTGTTTTATTCCGTTGTGTGCCTACTAAACACAGCCCTGAATTGCACACTTACGTCATCGTATTGGAAGTTGACAGCCCCCTGCTGCATCTGGTCTCTCCTCCTGAAGCTCTCTGTGGAGACACATAGTAAAGATGGCGGTGTACGGAGGTGAAATTTGAATGCCATTCATTGGACTACAATACCCAGCGAGACACTGTGTTAATGAGCCTATGAATGTACATACACAAAAGAGACCAGGACAAAACAAGACAGATTACACCACAACAGATAATGGATTGGAATGAGTAAAATGTTAGTGAATTTATGTTATTTTATAATAACGAAACCCATAGCTCTGGATTGTGAGGAAATGTGAAATGCCGTTGAATAAAAAAAAACTGAAGTTAAAAATCGTCACGTGCAGCCTCCAAGTCAGCATCTTACCTGTGAGGGCGCGAAGCTTCACAGCACATGCCACATAGTCGTCAAAGTATATCCGGCCAGCCTTGCTGTAGCGTTTGATGACAGCGTTCAGAGCTTGCGGGCTGATCCTGTAGCCTGTAGTAAGAGATCACAACATGTATTAAATTATTCATAAGCCAACATAGTATTAGGATTCACACCACTGCATTTAGTTGACGATGATCATAAACACCAGCCTTTGCCTAATTGTCCATCTACTTTGTATCAAGAAGGGTCTCTCGGACCAATACCTTGAAGTTATCTCCAGCTACACCAAAATTATGATTATTTTAGGAGTCTATCATCAATGGTTTAAATCATTTAAAGAAGTCAAGCATCCCAACCCCTTTCGGATGCTGCATCTGAACCAGGCTCTGGAACTCTGCCCCTCTTTGGATGGCAGAATGGACTATCCCATGTCATCATCCTATCAAAATGGACTATCCCATATCATTATCCTGGCAGAGCACTGACTCACCCATAGCAGAGATGGACTGGGTCATCTCATGGGGTTCCACCGTGCCACTCCGGTCCTGGTCGAACATCATGAAGTTCTGCTTCCAGCCACTCAAGGCAGCAAACAGCTCCTTGAACTCATTGAAGCCCAGCTTTCCGGTCATGTCTCTCTGGTGGGCGGTTAGTTAAGGGTTAACTCTGTTCGTTAGGTAAAGAGAAACTAAAAACGGCCGTGTGAACTGGTCTCACACAGGATATGATGAGTTGTGGTAAATGTTGTGGGAGAACCAGACCTTTCTGCGACTGAATCAATTCCATAAGTAATCATCTGTCTCAATATGGCCCACTAATCTGAAGAAAATACATTTTATAGAATATCCCAAACTGCAAATGCTGACTGTAGTACATCCTTGTTCTAAAGTCTATTACTGTACATAAGGTTGAACATGTTCAGAGAGAAACAGGACTAGAATGTGCCTCTACCTCTGAAAATGGAGCTACAGGCATGATGCAAATGGAGCATGAGCGAAGTTCCATCTTGCAAATTCATTGGCAAAGACATACTGAATGGGACCCAGTAGGCCTTGTATAAGAGTGAAATATGCTGCAGCCGGCCACCTACTGCTCAAAGCTTTCCCACCTCTACAACTGTTAAAAGAGAAGGATGAACTCAGCACTGACACAGTAGGTTTATTAATTAACATGTATGACTTCTATTCATTTTCACCAGCAAGTCAAAGTAGCAAAGTGCAATACCAAACAAACTTCAATGACACTGGACAGAGGCCCAGTCCAAGAGATTCATTGGTATAGAAAGGATACATCCAGCATTGCAATCATGATTCTACATGTCTCCAAACTGAAGGCTGTTGGAGAAGAGAAACCACGATCACACAATGAAAAACAATACCAATCAGAAAACCTGTGACAAATCTTTGCAAAGACTATATTAATGCGGGATACTCAAATCATAAAACACACATAATATAATTGGATCATTTATGACCACAGTGAACCTTGGATCATGGGAGTGAACTTACGAGTATAGGTGCCACTGATACCAGTCTGTGTAAGACACCTCTGAAGCTCCTCTGCATCAATCTCCCCATCCTGCACAGAGGAATATCCCTGTAAGATTACTCTCCAACAACAACTTATTACTGTGCAGTGAATTTAATATTTTTATTTAAAAAAGAAAAAAAAGGGACTTGAATGTCTTGAGATCACTTTGTGGGGTAACCATGACACATCACATCATGCATGTACCAGTAATGTAGCATTATTTTTTGTTGTTGTATTTTAACCCCCTTTTTCTTCCCAATTTCATGATATCCAATTGCGATCTTGTCTCGTCGCTGCCTCTCCTGAGCCCGTTGGGGAGTTGCAAAGGTTGAGTCATGCGTCCTCCAAAACATGACCCGCCAAACCGCGCTTCTTAACACTCGTCCGCTTAACCTGGACGCCAGCTGCACCAATGTGTTGGAGGAAACACCGTTCAACTGACGACCGAAGTCAGCCTGCAGGCGCCCGGCACGCCAAAAGGAGTCGCTAGAGCGCGATGAGCCAAGTAAAGCCCCCCACCGGCCTAACCCGGACGATGCAGGGCCAAATTGTGCACCGCCCTATGAGACTCCCGGTCACAGCCGGTTGTGACACCGCCTGGGATCGAACCCGGGTCTGTAGTGACACCGCAAGCACTGGGATGCAGTGCCTTAGACCACTGCACCACTCAGGAAGCCAGTAATGTTGCATTCTATCCAAAGAGGAACATTTACTGTACACATGATCATGAATTTAAATGAAAAGCATTGATCACTCACCTGTCCTGCTATGGTAGTAAAGTACCCCCACATGGGGTCATTAACAGGCTGCTGAGGAGGAGCAGCAAAGGTCCCAGGGTAGCCTCCACCATTCTGGGGGTAGCCTGCCTGGGGTGGGCCTCCCATGGGTCCACCCTGCATGGGCATACCCTGGAGTTGCATGCCTTGCATTGGTCCTCCATACTGACAAGAAAAGGAGAGTACAGTCATCAAGTAACTGGGCTTAAGGAAAACTTCCCAAAATGACTAATTCAATATAAAACAGATTGGAGCACTCAAAAAAACAAGCAGCTATATACAGTGCTTTCAGAAAGTATTCACACCCCTTGACTTTTTCCAACAAATGTGTTACAGTCTGAATTTAACATCGATTAAATTGATATTTTGTGTCACTGATACAACACACAATACCCCATAACAACAGTGGAATTTTGTTTGCTGAAAATTTTTGAAATTAAAAATGTAAAGCTGAAATGTCTTGAGTCAATAGGTATTCAACACCTTTGTTATGGCAAGCCTAAATAAGTTCAAATGTAAAAACGTGCTTAAAAATCACAAGTTGCATGGACTCATTCCATATTCAATAATAGTGGTTAACTTGATTTCTGAATAACTACCCCATATCTGTATCCCACACATACAAGTATCTGTAAGGTCCCTCAAAATCAAGTAATGAATTTCAAGCACATATTCAACAACAAAGACCAGGGAGGCTTTTCAATGACTCACAAAGGGCACCGATCGGTAGATGTGTAAAAATAAACAAAGCAGACGCTGAATATACCTTTGAGCATGGTGACGTAATTAAATTAGGCTTTCGATGGTGTATCAATACACCCAGTCGCTACAAATATACAGGTGTCTGTCCTAGAGGTCGACCGATTAATCAGAATGGCCGATTAATTAGGGCCGATTTCAAGTTTTCATAACAATCGGTAATCTGTATTTTTGGCCACGATTTGCCGATTTGGAAGAAAATTATTTTAACTAGGCAAGTCCGTTAAGAACACATTCTTATTTTCAATGACGGCCTAGGAACGGTGGGTTAACTGCCTTGTTCAGGGGCAGAACGACAGATTTATACCTTGTCAGCTTGGGGATTCAATCTTGCAACCTTACGGTTAACTAGTCCAACGCTCTAACCACCTGCTTTACATTGCACTCCACGAGGAGCCTGCCTGTTACGCGAATGCAATAAGAAGCCAAGGTAAGTTGCTAGCTAGCATTAAACTTATCTTATAAAAAACAATGAACCAATCATAACTACACATGGTTGATGATATTACTAGTTTATCTGGCCTGTCCTGCGTTGCATATAATCGATGCGGTGCGCATTTGCGAAAAAGGACTGTCGTTGCTCCAACGTGTACCTAACCATGAACATCAATTTCTTTCTTAAAATCAATACACAAGTATATATTTTTAAACCTGCATATTTAGTTAATATTGCCTGCTAACATGAATTTCTTTTAAATAGGGAAAATGTGTCACCTCTGCAACAGAGTCAGGGTATATGCAGCAGTTTGGGCCGCCTGGCTCGTTGCGAACTGTGTGAATACTATTTCTTCCTAACAAAGACAGCCAACTTCGCCAAACGGGGGATGATTTAACAAAAGTGCATTTGCGAAAAACGCACAATCGTTGCACGACTGTACCTAACCATAAACATCAATGCCTTTCTTAAAATCAATACACAGAAGTATATATTTTTAAACCTGCATATTTAGCTAAAAGAAATCCAGGTTAGCAGGCAATATTAACCAGGTGAAATTGTGTCAGTTCTCTTGCGTTCATTGCACGCCGAGTCAGGGTATATGCAACAGTTTGGGCCGCCTGGCTCGTTGCGAACTAATTTGCCAGAATTTTACGTAATTATGACATAACATTGAAGGTTGTGCAATGTAACAGGAATATTTAGACTTAGGGATGCCACCCGTTAGATAAAATACGGAACGGTTCCGTATTTCACTTAAAAAATAAACGTTTTGTTTGAGATGATAGTTTCCGGATTCGACCATATTAATGACCTAAGGCTCATATTTCTGTGTGTATATTATATTATAATTAGTCTATGATGTGATATTTGATAGAGCAGTCTGACTGAGCGGTGGTAGGCACCAGCAGGCTCATAAGCGTTCATTCAAACAGCACTTTCGTGCGTTTTACCAGCAGCCCTTCGCAATTCTTCAAGCATTGAGCTGTTAATGACTTCAACCCTCGAGATTAGGCTGGTGTAACCGATGTGAAATGGCTATCTAGTTAGCGGGGTGCGTGCTAATAGCGTTTCAAACGTCACTCGCTCTGAGACTTGGGAGTGGTTGTTCCCCTTGCTCTACATGGGTAACGCTGCTTCGAGGGTGGCTGTTGTCGATGTGTTTCTGGTTCGAGCCCAGGTAGGAGCGAGGAGAGGGATGGAAGCTTTTTTTACATGGCACATATTGCACTTTTACGTTCTTCTCCAACACTTTGTTTCTGCATTATTTAAACCAAATTGAACATGTTTCATTATTTATTTGAGGCTAAATTGATAGTATTTATGTATTATATTAAGTTAAAATAAGTGTTCATTCAGTATTGTTGTAATTGTCATTATTACAAATAAAATAAACATTTAAAAAAATGAAAAATAAATTAGAATTATTATTTTTAAATAATAATAAAAAAAAATACAAAAAAAATAAATAAATAAAAAAAAAGCGGCCGATTAATCGGTAGCAGCTTTTTTGGGCCCTCCAATAATCGGTATCGGTGTTGAAAAATCATAATCGGTCGACCTCTAGTCCATCCTAACTCAATTGCCAGAGATGAAGGAAACTGATCACAGATTTCACCATGAGGACAATGGTGATTTTAAAACAAAGTTTAATGGTTGTGATATGAGAACACTTGAGGATGGATCAACATTGTAGTTACTCCACAATATTAACCTAAATGACAGAGTGAAAGGAAGGAAGACTGTACATAATAAAAATATTCTAAAACATGCATCCTGTCTACAACAAGGCACTAAAGTAATACTGTAAAAAATTTAAAATACAAAAAAATTGGCAAAGCAATTAACTTTTGTCCTGAATACAAATACAAAGTGTTATAGGGCAAATTAACCACAACACATCACCGGGTACCACTCTTCATATTTTCAAGCATGGTGGTGGCTGCATCAGGTTGTGGGTATGCTTGTCATCGACAAGGGTGTTTTTTAGGATAAAAATAAACATCTATAAGCACAGGTAAATCTTAGAGGAAAACCTAGATCAATCTGCTTTCCAACAGGCAAATTCACCTTTCAGCAGGACAATAACCTAAAACACAAGGCCAAATCTACACTGAAGTTTCTTACCAAGATGACCTTGAATATTCCTGAGTGGCCTACTTACAGTTTAGACATAAAATTGCCTTGAAAATCTATGGCAAGACTTGAAAATGGCTGTCTAGCAATGATCAACAATCAACTTGACAGAGCTTGAATAATTTTTTTCAAGAATAATGGGCAAATATTGTACAATCCAGATGTGCAAAGCTCTTAGAGACTTGCCCAAAAAGACTCACAGCTGCAGTCGTTGCCAAATGTGCTTCTACAAAGTATTGACTCGGGTGCGAATACTTACGCAAATGAGATATTTCTGTATTTCATTTTCAATAAATGTGCTAATAAGTCCATAGACAGGTCTTTAGTTAGTCGTTATTGTGCGTAGATGGATTAAATTATACTTTTTTTCACCCATTTTGAATTCAGGCTGTAACACCAACATAAGGAATACGTCAAGGGGCATGAATACTTTCTAGAGGCACTGTAGATGTTCTAACACTAAGGCCTGATGCCTTGATGGGAAGCAAACAGGTATACTATTACTGACGTTTGGACATCACGTCTTCCTCAGAGAGTAGTCATACGTATATGATGTGGTCAGGTGATTGTTTATAATTGAGTCATGTGCATTCTTTCCAGTTTACTATTTCTAAATATTTTCAATATAAGCAAAATTAGCAGGTTGTGGACCTATTTCTAGATGTAGTGAGGATATTTTCACTGACAATATAAGCAGGGTGTGGACTAGCCTATGACTCCAATTCCATTGCATTACATTGAGCCACTGGACATCCTTTAACCTTGTGGGAAAATGACAGAACATTTGGGGAGTGTCTATCTAAATGCAAATATGCCTCACACGTGAGAGTTTTGTAAACATTTGGAACTTTACTTTCATATACGTGAGAAATAATTTCAAACACAAAATATACAGTTACGGTAGTCCGTTCAGGAACGTTTCACCCAGTTGTATTTTCAAGAACACCGCCTCCAACCAAGACTACACTTCCTCACCTCCAATTTCCACTTCAAACATCTGCAATGGCGCATAACTGGGGAGGAAGTTTTGTACCTCAGCTGAGGGCTGTGTTTTTGAAAATTCTGCCAGGTAAAGCTTTGCTAAACTGCATACATTAAGTGTATATTTTGTGTTTTAAAGATTATTTCTCCCGACGTGAAAGTTAAGTTCCAAAGGTTTCCAAAACCATATTGCAAGCAAGGATTATTCATGTTTCTAACTGTTAAAACAGAGCATTGGGATTGTAGTTAATTGATCAAGCTCAGGTCCATATGTTCAATTGAGAAGTCAAGGTCTGGGTGTAAGCCTACCCCCACTTGGGCTCTCGAGAGCTAGGGAGCTAGGTGTGGACATATCCTAGGGTAATGCAGTGACCATGGCAGAAGAATAACAAGCATTCCATTTCCCCAAATGGGAGAGGTTGTGCTGTGGGCCATACTAGAGGGGTTGAAACAGTGTATGTAGCCAAGACTAGGCTATTAACTACATTTAGGCTACCATCTTAGCCAGCCTAAATAGCCACCTACCTAGTGTATTTACATAGGGTGATTTTAAACTACAGCATTAAGTGCTTTTAAAGACTGAGAAAATACCAGCTGGCCAAATTCAATTGTTAACATTACTCCAAAATAAACAAGACAACAGTAAACATGTCGTCCACCAGGAATGATGCAGTGCAACCCTTGGGCTAACTGAGATATCGCGAGTGACTAACACATTTCAGTTAAGTACTTTAGCTCCCACCTTGGGCCAATCAGTGTAATTTTGTACATTCCGGATCACAATGACAAGACGATTCATTCAACCAAGTATCATCGAAATCGGCCCAATGCTGTCTGACATATCGTGTGTGACTAATGTACGAACGTACGGGGAGACAGATCCACAGTCCCCTCCGAATTCATCGAAGGGGACAATAACTATTTATATGAAAACTGAAACTAGTGACTAAACTAAGTAGCTAGAACTGAGGGCAATATCAACTTTTTTCATAACCAAGATATAACCTAACAGTTTATTGCCTAGACAGATGCGAAACCTTTCAATGTCGATACTTTGAAACGATTGTGCTTACAAGTGACCGTGTTACAATGTTTCATCATAACAAAGATACATTTTAGGAGTCTTATCTGAGCACTCCCCTTATCTGAAATGAAATAGGCCAAACTCCTGACTTATGTAGACTACTGTAAAATCACAGTCAAAAATACACACGAAGCGTTTACTCACCCCGCCATATCCTGGATAAGCCATATGTACACTATAAAGAATTTCCACAAAACGATTCGATGCACATAAATGTTTCGATGTCAAAAGTCAGTAAACGCAAAGCCGAACCTGTTACTTGAAATACACTGCGACAACGGTATGTGTACATAATTTCCGGTCGTCACTAGTTACTACAGACACAATGTCATAAACCCTGCCTATTTCTACAATTTGTCTTCTTCAAATGTGATTTTAAACCTAAACTTTATCTTAAACCTAATCTTAAAGATATTGATAACCTTATGCATAACCCTAACCTTAAATTAAGACCAAAAATGTAATTTGTATTTTTATACATTGTTACGATATAGTCAATTTAGACTTTGTGGCTGTGCTATCTAGTGGAAACCATCATTTCCGAGAAAGTGTTGCGAGAAGGCGGAAGTTCGAATTGGCTAATCGAGTGATAGTGAAGATAGCCAATGAGGAAGCTCACAGCATTCAATTAGCTTCAACAGCATTCTCGGTACTCCGCTGACCAGAAGATAGGCCTGCTGGCCATTCAAATATAATCTGATAGAATAGAATAGAATAGAATAAAAGTCCTCCAAAGAGGAATGTTCTTGTTCACCTGCTCCAACCAACCATCACTCAGAAATAGACCTTGATAGAGTTAAACATATTCTTATTGAAGCCAATAATGCTGTATTATTTCAACATCCAATGAGTGAAATTAAGATTGTGTGGATTGTGAGGTTCTTGAATACAGCAAGCAAAAATAGGAGAAGCTATCAGATGCTTGTTTTTTTCCTGCACAATAATCTGATCTACAATTTACAAGGGCTGACTGAATAAGCATTTACATTCCCCTATAAGAACGACACAGACTCAAAAATACCACTATCTTCTTCACACAATAGTCAGTAGTCACCACAAGAGGGTACCCAAGATGCATCTTTCAAGTTTCATGGAGGCTTACCTGGTGAGACGTTTTTATAACCGTGTAAATCTCTCTACGACAAGGGGACTTTTATCAATATATTCAGCTCTATTTACCCTCAGATAAATCTCTAGCCAAATATATCTTTATCCTAGTGATCCAACATACCAATGTCTCAGATGAGGAAGAACACAATACATACGATGGGTGTACAATTAGACTGTTGAAAAATAAGAAAAATAAGATAAGCATTCCTTCAAAACCAAATGTTGACCAAATGATGAGAAGAATGTTTATGATCGAACAACCAGTATTGATCTTTAAAAAAATATATATATATTTCACCTTTATTTAACCAGGTAGCCAAGTTGAGAACAAGTTCTCATTTACAATTGCGACCTGGCCAAGATAAAGCAAAGCAGTTCGACACATACAACAATACAGAATTACACATGGAGTAAAACAAACATACAGTCAATAATACAGTAGAAAAATAAGTCAATATACAATGTGAGCAAATGAGGTGAGATAAGGGAGGTAAAGGCAAAAAAGGCCATGGTGGCGAAGTAAAAACAATATAGCAAGTTAAACACTGGAATGGTAGATTTGCAGTGGAAGAAAGTGCAAAGTAGAAATAGAAATAATGGGGTGCAAAGGAGCAAAATAAATAAATAAATACAGTAGGGGAAGAGGTAGTTGTTTGGGCTAAATTATAGATGGGCTATGTACAGGTGCAGTGATCTGTGAGCTGCTCTGACAGCTGGTGCTTAAAGCTAGTGAGGGAGATAAGTGTTTCCAGTTTCAGAGATTTTTGTAGTTCGTTCCAGTCATTGGCAGCAGAGAACTGGAAGGAGAGACGGCCAAAGGAGGAATTGGCTTTGGGGGTGACCAGAGAGATATACCTGCTGGAGCGCGTGCTACAGTCCATTCGGAATATATACAGTCCATACAGTCCATTCAGAAAGTATTCGACCCATTGACCTTTTACACCTTTTGTTACATTTCAGCCTTTTTAAAAATAAAATAAAAACCTTTTGCTATGAGACTAGAAATTGAGCTCAGGTGCATCATGTTTCCATTGATCATCCTTGAGATGTTTCTACAACTTGATCTAAAATTTACCTGTGCTAAATTCAAATGATTGCACATGATTGGAAAGGCACACACACCTGTCTATAAGGTCCCACAGTTGACAGTGCATGTCAGAGTAAAAACCAAGCCATGAGGTTGAAGGAATTGTCCGTAGAGCTCCAAGACAGGATTGTGTCGAGGCAGAGATCTGGGGAAGGGTACCAAAACATTTCTATAGCATTGAAGTTCCCCAAGAACACAGTGGCCTCCATCATTCTTAAATGGAAGAAGTTTGGAACCACCAAGACTCTTCCTACAGCTGGCCGCCCGGCCAAACTGAGCAATCGGGGGTGAAGGGCCTTAGTCAGGGAGGTGACCAAGAACCCAACAGTCACTGACAGAGCTCCGGAGTTCCTTGGTGGAGATGGGAGAACCTTCCAGAAGGACAACAATCTCTGCAGCACTCCACCAATCAGGCCTTTATGGTAGAGTGGCCACATGGAAGCCACTCCTCAGTAAAAGGCACATGAATGCCTGCTTGGAGTATGCCAAAAGGCACCTAAAGGACTCTCAGACCATGAGAAACAAGATTCTCTGGGCTGATGAAACCAAGATTCAACTCTTTGGCCTGAATGCCAAGCGTCACGTCTGGAGGAAACCTGGCCCCATCCCTACGGTGAAGCATGGTGGTGGCAGCATCATGCTGTGGAGATGTTTTTCAGTGGCAGGGAATGGGAGACTAGTCAGGTTTGAGGCAAAGATGAACGGAGCAACGTACAGAGAGATCCTTGATGAAAACCTGCTCCAGAGCATTCAAGACCTCAGGCTGGGGCAAAGGTTTACCTTCCAACAGGACAACAACCCTTAACACACAGCCAAGACAATGCAGGAGTGGCTAAGGGACAAGTCTCTGAATGTCCTTGAGTGGCCCAGCCAGAGCCCGGACTTGAACATCTCTGGAGTGACCTGAAAATAGCTGTGCAGCGACGCTTCCCATCCAGCCTGACAGAACTTGAGAGGATCTGCAGAGAAGAATGGGAGAAACTCCTCAAATACAGGTGTGCTAAGTCATTCCCAAGAAGACTCTAGTCTGTAATCGCTGCCAAAGGGGCTTTAACAAAGTACTGAGTAAAGGGTCTGAATACTTATGTAAATGTGATAGAAACCTGTTTTTGCTCTGTCATTGAGGGGGATTGTGTGTAGATTGATGAGGGGGAAAAACATTTAATCAATTTTAAAATAAGGCTGTAACATAACAAGATGTGAAAAAAGTAAAGGGGTCTGAATACTTTCCGAATGCACTAGACAGCAGACACCACCAGAAGACATTTATTAGACAGTAGGCACCACCATTAGACATTGATTAGACAGTAGACACTACCAGTAGACATTTTCCAACTGTCTGTCAGTACGTACTATACTTTTTCATTCTTTCAATCCTAGCTTACTGATAAACTATCAGTCAGTGAAGGCTGCTGAGGGGAGGACGACTCATAATAATGGCTGAAACGGCACAAATGGAATGGCATCAAACACATGGAAACCATATGTTTGATGTATTTGATACCTTTCCACTTATACTGCTCCAGCCATTACCATGAGCCCGTCCTCCCCAATTAAGGTGCCACCAACCTCCTGTGATCAAGGTGTACCTTCGAACGCCACAGTTTTCCTTCTATTCAGGGGACAATAGGAAGCTATAGGAAACAGGGACTATGTGTTGTAAAAACCAAGGACAGAACAGCCAGAGAGATGAAAAAGCACCAGTATCAACCATGGCTTAATGGTATGATGTTGCGCCATAGTGCTCACTGTACTCCACTATATAACCCCTCCTCCCCCTCTCTCATTCCAGGAACGCCAATAAAACCTAAAACGTGTTCAAAGTGACACCTGGAAACAATTTCATTAGCCTTAACCGTGAATCTGAGAGTCGATAAACAGAAAGACCCACGGTGTAATGCTCCTCAAACTATACTGCGTCAGGCGAAAAGAGAGTGATCTATTTGTTTGCATAGGAAGTCCGGTCTGAGAGAACGAGAGCAGCATTGGCTGCTAGTGCTCAGGTCAATAAAAAAAAAGAAACTGATATTTGTTAAGCTTTTAACTGGCTTTTAGTCTTTATCTTCCGATGCGCATCACTTATGGACTCATCAGTGACCCTTCCACTAGTTATGAAACTTTTTCAGCCCATGTTACTGTATCCTTACTCATCAAGACAGCTATATAAGTACACCTCTCTCTCTCTCTCTCTCTCTCTCAATAAAGAGCTTTTGCAGTGTGAAAAACAAAAGCTTTTTTTGCTTCATTTTTCTTGTCAAATTGCTTGTTTGTCTGTTGACATGTTGTAAAAGTTCATGTATTCCCTATCTATTTTTGTAGCCTTTTATACAAAGTCCATGAGATGGAGTAAGTCCTATGCAGAGAATCCACCGTTAACCAGAAGCATAAGTTCACAAGCTTGGGCCTCTGACATCATGATGATAATTGTGAGTCATGTAAAAAAGCAGATGTGATGACAATGTCATAAAACCCTTGAGAATAAAATAGAGGGGGCTTTGTTGTTGACCTTGAAGTAAAGGCATTATATCACCACAGAAATTGGAATTGAGCTTTGAGAATCATTCCGCCACCTTTGGTTGAGTTACCGCTTACTGTGACAATTCACTTCATTTAAAGAAAAATGCTAATAGGAAAGCAACCAATAGAAAAGTCACTACATTACACTTAATATGTACACTCATATGGTTCTTACATATACTGTATCTGAATATAGGCCGGTATTTGTTTTCACACGTCTGTTGAGATCCCACGCGGCTTAAAGAGAGGAACCTGACCTGAAACCCAAGTAGGAAGTTCATTAATGAAGTCTGTAAATATAATTTATGGCCATGAGTAGTGTAGAGTAGTGATAACCTTTGACCCAATGTGCAGGGAGATGCTGGTGCATTAGATGGAGCCCAACTGTGATGTCCGTGTCATCCAATGCAGCTGTGAATTAGGCTACATTGTTTTTATACTATTAGCAGTGAGATATGAAACAACAGCTTATTGTTGATATTCACTCAAGAGTCATATGTGACTACCCTGCCCTCACAAGGACATATATATGCCTTACAAAATGCCCAAACAATTCCCTTCAAAAAGGGAGAGAAAACATTTAGGCCTAATTCAGATTGAATGGAATTATAAAATTAATTGAATACTGTAAATTCAGTGTCTGGATTTCCAAGTAAAGAATTGGATGCCTATTGAATTTGCGTGGTGAAGGCTATTCTTGTTCTGACAACGGTTCAACTACAAAGTGGATGGTTTCATTGTGTATGAAAGTTGTGTATGGATGCAATCCGTCAATAGATTAGACAGTAAGTAAGCATAAACTTCTCCACTAAAACAGGCTCCGGGGAAAATAAGACCCGTTCAAACTTTACGAGCTTTACTTTGGACTTCGGAATTGTATTGCCCCACCTTTATAACCGACGTTGATCTAATATTTAACGGAAATTATCTTGCGCGGAACCTTATTTTGCACCATTTACATTTCAACAGTTTAAAGGGTAACGTGTTTACGCTCAACGTGAATTTTTTTTTATGTAAACGGATTCACCACCTTCAAGTCGGCAGGATGGTAAACTTCAAAACTCAACGATAAGAATTTGTTTATAATACAACGTAGCAAATCTTTGATGAATAAGTGTCGCAAATCTAGATACCTCAAACAACTACTTATTTCATAACTTTTTTTTCCGTCATTCTGTTCACCTTTGACAGAATTCCATAGGTAAGGTGGTGTTGGGACTTTTGGGGCTTGCTGTCGTCATCATCTTGATAGCAGTGCCCACAGCAATATATCTGAATGGTGAGTGGTACCACTTTCAGTTGCTTTCAATGACCCATTAAATTGTAGCCTAACATAACTGTAAAAAAAATTTTTTTTTAAAAACTCTGTTCAGAATAAGTATTTTATTACTACAATAGAACACTGCATACACTGGATAATAATATTGTTTTATTGTAAAAGAACACTGCATAAAATAAAGACTTTTACATAATCCATGAGACATACAAATATGTAGGCCTAGTGCTTTAATGCTTTAGAAATGCAGCACCTTGTTGCAATATCACATCTTCTATGCAGGTACCATATTTGTGTAGCCTACTAGCACATTTACCTCAGTTATAGCAGCTCTACAAACCCAGTCAAATGTATATTGATCTTACATTGTTATCTGTTACAATCTTCTAGTCCTCCTGTGAGCCGTATCTATTTTTATCAAGACCTGTTTAATCATGTGTAAATGCATTGTAGTCTTATGAGTCATTACAGTAGCCTATGACTTGTCGTTTTCACAGGTACATTCCTCCTAGTATAGACATTACAAGAAATCAGTGAACGCTAACTTTGAGCCCCATGTTTCAGAGGAAAAAGTGACGGCTCAGAGGACGTTCACGCTCAGTGACGTCTTCAATAGTTCCATCAGGGCCAGATCCTACAACATGCGCTGGATCTCAGGTAAAACACACTAGAAGCCTAACCAATCAACTGTATGTAAATGAGTGGATGGCTGTTATGTTTAATCCAGTCAGTAATTGTGTGCCTGGAATGTATTACACAACGCTCTAACCCTGGAAGGATGCACGTTTAGATGTAAGCCAACAACACAATGTTCCCTTTACAAAATGATAAGAAACAATAAAAAAACAATACTAGGCCTATATACTGTCTCTATTTAAATGGCACACTTTGGCTTTTTGTTAAATCATCAGTGCTAGGCAGAGACCTGAGTAGCAACAGTGCTGATATTTCAACTTAAACGTCAGTTAGTTCGTTATTATTAAACTCCTCTCTTCTTTCCCCTCCCCGATAGACCATGAGTATCTGCATAAAAAAGACGGCTCCATCTTCCTTCACAACCTGATTACAGGAAACAACTCAGAATTCCTGAGCAGCATCACATTTGTAAGATACCCCTCATGGGTCTGTCTGTCTGTCTGTCTGTCTGTCTGTCTGTCTGTCTGTCTGTCTGTCTGTCTGTCTGTCTGTCTGTCTGTCTGTCTGTTGTGGTGGCTAATTTCAGCATTACCAAATGAGGAGAGTTACAAACTTTACACACCAGTCAGAGTTATACTTAAACTACATCTTTAATAATTAAGAGCTTTTGCAAAAGCACTTTGATTTTCAATGATGCGCTATCTCTAATGAACCATTGAAAAGTGATTACACAAAAGTACAAAGATCTTTTATAGCCAAGATACACCCCTCTCAACGTACATGACGAACCACAGATACATAGAATGGGTCACAAGGTTAAGTTTTGTATGAAAGATATCTATAAAACATAGCAGACAGCAACTGCTGTGTCAACAGTTTTCATTGTATAGACCAGTGTCTGGTCCTCCTACTCCAAACTGGAACCGTCTCTCCATGGTACGGTATAGAACAGAAACACCATCTCATCCAATGGCATAAATCAATTGACAACTCTAGATACTCCCATCTCAAGTAAACCCCTCTTGACTCCACTCCTGGACAAGCTCACTGAGGGGAGTGAGCCTCTAGGTCATACACTATCCCAAGATAAGTGCAACATCAGAGGGGACATAAAATGGTCCAGACACTGCCATACACCTTCCCCCAATGCCAAAGGAGGGAGTGACGTGCGCACAGACATTGTGGAGACAAGTAATTGGCTCCCCATTAATCACGCCATCCCTTCACATGGTTTAACAGATACATTCACATATGACAAGTATCTCACATAAGCATATTATGCAAATAAAACATCTTAATTATCTATGTTACCCAACTAATTCTGATTCATACGCCTCATTGTCTGTCTGTCTACACATATTTGGAAGCAAGTATGGTGAAGGAAGGAGTGTTTGTGTCATGTATAACACAGCTCCTTTTTTGTTGAAAACCAGGATCAAGTGGCTGCCTATGACTATGTAGTGTCTGCTGATCAAAAATATGTTGCTTTCAAGAGCAATTGGACTAAGGTAATGTCTTGTGATATTTAATGATTTGTTGCTGTTGTACTATCCTGCTGTGAAGTAGCTATGTGTGGTATGTCATTGTGGTTTGGTGGTTGTTGTTGTTGCAGAATCAGAATTATGTGCCCAAAATAATTGCCCTACAGGGATAATTAAAGTTAAAAAAATTTATACATTTCATTGAATTAATGTATTCATTAATTCATTAAGGGCTAGGGGGCAGTATTGACACGGCCGGATAAAAAAACGTACCCGATTTAATCTGGTTACTACTCCTGCCCAGTAACTAGAATATGCATATAATTATTGGCTTTGGATAGAAAACACCCTAAAGTTTCTAAAACTGTTTGAATGGTGTCTGTGAGTATAACAGAACTCATATGGCAGGCAAAACCCTGAGACAAATCCTGACAGGAAACTGAAATCTGATGTGTGGATATCACTTCAAACATTTGCCATTGAAACACAAAGGGGCTTGTGGATCATTTAGCACTTCCTATGGCTTCCACTAGATGTCCCCAGTCTTTACAAAGTGGTTTGAGTCTCCTACTATCAAAATTGACTGAAAGAGAGCCTGTTTATCTTGGTCACAGGGGATGGGCCATTACCATTGTGACGTCGGCGCCCATGGGTACTCTCCCTTTTCGAAACGTTTTGAAAGACAATGCAACCGTCCCAATGGAATATTATTGAAGCCCTGGTCGAAAAAGCCCCTAAAGATTTATGTTATACAACGTTTGACATGTTTGAACGAACTTAAATATATATTTTTTGGTCATTCCTGACGACAAGTCAGACGCACACGGTACATTTTCACTGTGCTTCGGAGAGCGCTAACACTATTGGGACATAAATTATTAACTTTTTTGAACAAAACTACATTTGTTATGGACCTGGGATTCCTAGAAGTGCCTTCTGATAAAGATAATCAAAGGTAAGGGATTATTTACAATAGTATTTTTGATGGTTGATCGTTCCAAGATGGCTCCAACATTTATAGCCTAGACTTTTTTTCTGGGCATACCACGTCGTTTATTGCAAAGTGTGATTTTCCAGTAAAGTTATTTTTAAATCTGGCAAAGAGATGGCATTCGAGACATGTTAATCTATAAGTCTTTGAATGACAATATTACATTTTAACAATGTTTTCGAATAGTAATTTTGTAAATTGTAGCGCTAATAAACCGGAAGCTTTTGAGGCAAAAGATTTTCTGAACGTCATGCGCCGATGTAAAATGCTGTTTTTATATATAAATATGAACTTTATCGAACAAAAAATGCATGTGTTGTGTAACATGATGTCCTAGGAGTGTCATCTGATGAAGGTTGTCAAAGGCTAGTGCTGCATTTAGCTGTGTTTTGGGTATTTGTGATGCATGCTAGTTGCTTTGAAAATGGCTGTGTGATTATTTCTGGCTGGGTACTCTGCTGACATAATCTAATGTTTTGCTTTTGCTGTAAAGCCTTTTTGAAATCGGACAACGTGGTTCGATTCAGGAGAGGTGTATCTATAAAACGGTGTAAAATAGTCATATGTTTGAGAAATTGAAGTTATAGCATTTATGAGGTTTTGCATTTAGCGCGACGCGATTCCACTGGCTGTTGATTAGGGTGGGACGCAAGCGTCCCACTGGCCCAGAGAGGTTAATATAAGTAATTGATCCATGCTACTAATCAAATTCCTAATTATAATTTGCTTCATTTGTTTCAACAGATATGGAGACACTCCTTCACAGCTTCCTATTCTCTCTATGATTTGGCAGGCTCGTAAGTCTGTTTAAATTTTTCTTATCTGCAAATGTGTACTATACACACATCTTCAATATCCCTTTGACTTTGAGAATTACATATGCAGTGTAGAGAATATAGGACATTTTATTTTATTAATGGGACTAGTGCAGGAAATGGTCAACAATACTCAACAAATAGAAGAACTGAAGAGGGCCATAAACTGTCATGTTTACTGCAAATTATTTATAGGGACGCATTTACAGTGCATTCGGAAAGTATTCAGACCCCTTCCCTTTTTCCACATTATGTTACAACACAGCCTTATTTCAAAATGGATTGAATAAAAACATTTCCTCATCAAACTACACACAATATCCCATAATGACAAAATGAAAACCGGTTTAGAAATCTTTGCAAATTTATTACAAATAAAAAGCAGAAATATCTTATTTACATAAGTATTCAGAGCCTTAACTGGGACTCGGAATTGAGCTCAGGCACATACATTTTAGAATAAGGCTGTAACATAACAAAATGTGGAAAAAGTCAAGGGGTCTGAATAATTTCTGAATTAACTGTATATGGTGTTTTGTCAAACTCAAAGACATTAATACTGTTCCTTTTTATTTATTCTCATTTTAGGACATTTCTCAGTACACCAGACATTCCTCACCAAGTCCATTTGTTTGCATGGGCGCCAACAGGGAACAAAATGGTAGGTTAAAAGGACACTTGAGAGAAACCATTGGATTCGTTTATATACTGTACTATGCTTTTCTGGTGGCTGACCCATTACATGTCTTCCAAACACTCATCATCAATAGGACTGACCCAACAACACAACATGCACTTTTGTTTGTCTTCAGTTCAAAGCTGGAATGCTCAAAGATCGCATTTTCATCACGCTCCAAATAAATAACTTATTGACAATACGTAATAGGTTACACTTACTCTAACCATAATATTGCAGGTTACTAGGACAACCAAAAGACATTGCACACTATTGTGCATATTGCAGTGTTATACCATGCTTAAAGAGGAACTCGAGTCATTAACTTTTTAGTGACGGGGCAGTATTCGGAAATTCGGATGAATGACATGCCCAAATTAAACTGCCTACTACTCGGGCTCAGAACGTAGGATATGCATATTATTAGTATATTTGGATAGAAAACACTCTGAAGTTTCTAAAACTGTTTGAATGATGTCTGTGAGTATAACAGAACTCATATGGCAGGCAAAGACCTGAGAAAAATCCAACCAGGAAGTGGGAAATCTGAGAATTGTAGTTCTTCTTTTGAATCCCTATCGAAACTACAGTGTCTGTGGGGTCACGTTGCACTTCCTAAGGCTTCCATTGGCTGTCAACAGCCTTTAGAAACTTGTTTCATCCTTCTCCTGCTACTGGGCAGAGAATAGGAGCTCAGTCAATCAGTGGACTGCCTGGGAACAGTGAGTTGTTTACTGCGCGGGCACACGAGCTCGCCGTGCCTTCTTTTTCTTCTGGAATGAATACGCTATTGTCCGGTTGGAATATTATCGACGTTTTATGTTAAAAAAAAACCTAAGGATTGATTGTAAACAACGTTTGACATGTTTCTACGAACGGTAATGGAACATTTTGACTTTTCGTGTCTGGATTTACGCTTGCGCATTTTGCCTTTGGATAGTGATCTGAATGCGCGAACAAAAGGAGGTATTTGGACATAAATATGGAGTATTTTGAACAAAACAAACATTTTCTTGTGGAAGTAGGAGTCCTGGGAGTGCATTCTGACAAAGATCAGCAAAGGTAAGTGAATATTTATAATACTAATTCTGGGTTTAGTTGACTCCAGAACTTGGCTGGTATCTGTATAGCTTGCTTTGATGGTTGAGCTCTGTACTCAGAATATTGAAAAATGTGCTTTCGCTGTAAAGCTATTTTGAAATCTAACACAGCGGTTGCATTAAGGAGAAGTGTATCTATAATTCTTTCAATAACTGTTGTAAAGTTTATCAATGTTTATGATGAGTATTTTTGTAAATTGATGTGCTCATTCACTGGAAGTTTTTGGAGGCAAACATTTTCTCAACATCACGCGCCAATGTATGGGTATTTTTTGAATATAAATATGAACTTTATCGAGCAAAACATACATGTATTGTGTAACATGAAGTCCTATGAGTGCCATCTGATGAAGATCATCAAATGTTAGTGAATATTTTAGCTGTATTTCTGGGTTTTGTGATGCATCTCCTTGCTTGGAAAATGGCTGTGTGGTTTTTCTTGTGAAGTTTATGTCCTAACATAATCTAATTTTATGCTTTCGCCGTAAAGCCTTTTTGAAATCGGACAATGTGGTTAGATTAACGAGAAGTTTATCTTTAAAATGGTAAAAAAAAGTTGATTGTTTGAGAAAATGAAATTATGAGATTTTTGCTGTTTTGTATTTTGCGCCCTGCTATTTCACTGGCTGTTGAATAGTGTGTCCCGCAGGTGGGACGCTAGCGTCCCACATAGCCCAGAGAGGTTTTAAGACTTATCTCAATATCTCTGTTCCTCTCACATACAGGCCTTTGTGTGGGAAAATGATGTCTATGTGAAGACCAGCCCTACTGCTAAGGCCGTACAGGTGACCTCCAACGGAAAACACAACAAAATCTTAAATGGCATCCCAGATTGGGTGTATGAGGGTAAGCAATACATACAAGAAGGCAGCTGTGAATCTTACATACCTCTTACTATAACTAGTACATATTAGTCAGCACTGTGATGTGAATTGTGTCAAATGTGATTATACATTAACAAGTTTCTCTTTCGACAACACAGAAGTCTGTGAACAGCTTAAGCCACAACACACAAAATAGACGTGCCATCCTGATGTAGGCCTAACGGTGTTTTTTGATGGTTTGTTGTTTTGTTAGAGGAAATGTTCTCTTCTTACGAGGCAATGTGGTGGTCACCTGGAGGGAAGTATCTGGCCTATGCTGAGTTTAACGACACTCTGGTCCAAAACATAGAGTATTCATGGTATGGGAAGGAACAGTATCCCGACACTGTCATTTTCCCCTATCCTAGGGTAAGATAACACTTTACGTATGTTTGATGTGTATCTAAAAAGTGTGCTGGAGTAGGTCTTTACTGGCATGAGGTTCTGAGGCAGTTGATAAGGGAACTGGACTCTGGACGATAAGGCCTCTGGGTTAAAAGCATGTTGTTTTATCACAACTCAGGGTACATTCAGGTCTAAGCTGTCCCAATAAAATTATAATGGTCCATGATTTCCCAATTCGGAAACCTCTCTTGACGACTATGTATTTGAATACAGTCATATACTCTGTATTGTCGCATTGATACTGTGTCTATAGTCATTATAAAACAAGACGTAAAAAAAATACATTTTAAAGACATGGTTGCTTGTAAGAAAGAAACCTATAAGACCCAAAGTTTGTTTTTATGTATTCGTAATTGTTTTGCATAAATGTATTTTTTTCTCCATCTTCAAGCCTGGTACTCCCAATCCAGTGGTGAAGCTGTTTGTGTATGATACTACAAACATATCAAACATCACAGAAGTTGTTGTGCCAGCTTCAGTTGGAGCAGGGTAATGAAACTCTGTAGTACACAATACATTATACAATGTATTCAGTAGGAGAGAAACGCATTGCATTGGAATTTTAAAATCAATTTTAGGCGTAAGCTGTGAGACAAGTGGTGTTGTTTCCGTGTTTTTTACAGTGATCACTATTTGGCCACAGTCACCTGGGTAACTGATGAACGCATCGCTGTCCAGTGGCAGAAGAGGAAACAGAATGAGCTCCGCTTTCAGGTCTACGACTTCAACACAGTCGAAAACACCTGGATCGAGAATGCGTTAGAGGTACGTCACAACGACCCCCCCCACCACCCGCTTTCCCACCGCCCTCCCCTCCTCTCCACACCTCTCCCCTCCACACCTCTCCTCAGACAACTTGTTGGAGTCCTAATACAGTTGAAGTCAGAAGCTTACAAACACCTGTTAGCCAAATACATTTAAACTCAGTTTTTCACAATTCTTGACATTTAATCCTAGTAAAAATTCCATGTCTTAGATCAGTTAGGATCACCACTTTATTTTAAGAATGTGAAATGTCAGAATAATAGTAGATAGAATTATTTATTTCAGCTTTTATTTCTTTCATCACATTCCCAGTGGGTCAGAAGTTTACATACACTCAATTAGTATTTGGTAGCATTGACTTTAAATTGTTTAACTTGGGTCAAACGTATCGGGTAGCCTTCCACAAGCTTCCCACAATGAGTTGGGTAAATTTTGTCCCATTCCTCCTGACAGAGCTGGTGTAACTGAGTCAGGTTTGTAGGCCTCCTTGCTCGCACACAGTTCTGCCCACACATTTTCTATGGGATTGTGGTCAGGGCTTTGTGATGGCCACTCTAATACCTTGACTTTGTTGTCCTTAAGCCATCTTGCGACCCATTTGCGACCAAGCTTTAACGTCCTGACTGATGTCTTGAGATGTTGCTTCAATATATCCACATAATTTTCCTGCCTCATGATGCCATCTATTTTGTGAAGTGCACCAGTCCCTCCTGCAGCAATGCACCCCCACAACATGATGCTGCCACCCCCGTGCTTCACGGTTGGAATGGTGTCTTCGGCTTGCAAGCCTCCCCCTTTTTCCTCCAAACATAGCGATGGTCATTATGGCCAAACAGTTATATTTTTCTTTCATCAGACAAGAGGACATTTCTACAAAAAGTACAATCTTTGTCCCCATGTGCTGTTGCAAACCGTAGTCTGGCTTTTATATGGCAGTTTTGAAGCAGTGGCTTCTTCCTTGCTGAGTTGCCTTACAGATTATGTCGATATAGGACTCGTTTTACTCTGGATAAAGATACTCTTGTACCTGTTTCCTCCAGCATATTCACAAGGTCCTTTGCTGTTGTTCTGGGATTGATTTGCACTTTTCGCACCAAAGTATGCGCATGTCTAGGAGACAGAACGCGTCTCCTTCCTGAGCGGTATGACGGCTGCGTGGTCCCATTGTCATGGTTGTCGTAAGAACGGGACCAAGGCGCAGCGTGTGTAGAGTTCCACATCTTTATTCCAAAGTGAAACTTCAAGCAAAATAAATCAAATAAACGAACAACTAGACTACGTGGTGCACAGGCAAAAACACAAAACTATATCCCACAAACACAGGTGGGAAGAATAGCTACTTAAATATGATCCCAAATTAGAGACAACGATTACCAGCTGCCTCTAATTGGGAATCATACAAAACACCAACCTAGAAAATATAAACTAGAACACAACAGAAATATTAAACTAGATTATCCCCTAGTCACGCCCTGACCTACTACACCATAGAGAAACAAGGGCTCTCTATGGTCAGGGCGTGACAACCATGGTGTTTATACTTGCGTAATATTGTTTGTACAGATGAACGTGGTACCTTCAGGCATTTGGAAATTACTCCCAAGAATGAACCAGACTTGTGGAGGTCTACAATTTTTTTTCTGAGGTCTTGGCTGATTTCTTTAGATTTTCCCATAATTTCAAGCGAAGAGGAGCTGAGTTTGAAGGTAGGCCTTGAAATACATCCACAGGTACACCTCCAATTGACTCAAATGATGTCAATTAGCCTATCAGAAGCTTCTAAAGCCATGACATCATTTTCTGGAATTTTCCAAGCTTTTTAAAGGCACAGTCAACTTAGTGTATGTAAACTTCTGACCCACTGGAATTGTGATACAATGAATTATAAGTGAAATAATCTGTCTGTAAACTACTGTTGGAAAAATTACTTGTGTCATGCACAAAGTAGATGCCCTTACCGACTTGCCAAAACTATAGTTTGTTAACAAGAAATTTGTGGAGTGATTGAAAAACGAGTTTTAATGACTCCAACCTAAGTGTATGTAAACTTCCGACTTCAGCTGTATGTCACAATAAACTATGAAATTATATACTTTTTTGTTTCGTTTTCAGAAACTTGACTTGACAAGCAAGACAGGTTGGATTGGACGGGTATGTACATTACACAAACACAACAATATGAACATGTTTACATTATCCCTGGGCCATAAAAACATATTTTACCAAGTAACAAGCATTGCTTATTCCTGTAAATAAACACATTATCTTTGTTTCTTCTAGTTTTCACCTTCTAATCCTACTTTATCGGCAGACAAAGCCAGTTTTTACATTGTGATGAGTGACAATAACGGCTATAAACATATTCATCACGTAACAGGTGTAAGTACTAAGTAGTACACTTCTCTTCATCCACCTTCTCAGTAACCCAGACTTGGTTATGATACACACTATATTTGTATGCGGTCTTTGCAGGGCACAGCAACAGCTGTCACCTCGGGGACTTGGGAGGTCATTGACATTTTAAAAGTGACTAATAACGCCATATACTATTCAAGCAACCAATATGGTCACAAGCCAGGAGGGAGAAACATTTACAAGTAAGAAAACCACTCTTTCATTTTCATGCCTTCGTTCTGTCATGCTCATGCAGTACTCATTTCTAACATGCAGTACCTATGACTTACTATTGCTCTATAGAGTCATGTGAGTTGTTTGTGTGTGTCAGGATCACTCTCGGAGCCACCCCCTCCACCACCCAGTGTCTGACCTGTACCCTGAATGAGGTCAGGTGTCAATACAACTCAGCTTACTTCAGCCATGATGCCTCTTTCTTCCGCATGGACTGCTCAGGTCCGTCAGCCACACAACACTCACACACACACACACACACACACACACACACACACACACACACACACTACACAACCCACTACTCCAACAGTGTTTGTGCAGTCAACTATTCACAATACTGTAGCTGTGACATCCCTAAACAATATCCCAGCCGGTATATTTACTTTGAAATAATAGTTTCTGTAGTAGTAGTGCTTCTAGATCATTTGGGAGGACACACACATACTAAATATGTGTTTGTCTCCACAGGTCCTGGACTACCTCTGTATACTCTCAGGGACAACAGGGATGCTGGTTCAGGTAGGCCAGTCACATTTACTAGTGTGTGACGGAAATAAATGATAAAAGCCAAGCAAAGTCACAGTGCATCTTCTCATCGTTTAGAGATTCAGGTTCTTGAGGACAACACGGCTTTGGAAGGCCTTCTGTCTGAGATCCACATGCCCACCATGCGACGCGACTTTATCAAGCAAGGAGAATTTAGTAAGGCTTTCAACTATTAAAGACTAATTTAATCTTTCATCTGATATTAAAACCATGGGACATCTCTAACTTGATATCCATTGATGGATGCTTCTGTTTTTCCCGACAGATCTTTGGTACCAGATGACCTTGCCTCCTGGATTTGACAAATCCAAGAAATACCCCTTACTTATTGATGTGTACGAATTAATTAACTTCTGTGAATACATGATCTGCTTTGTCTTATGATGAATCGTTGTAGCAATAAGGAGGGCCTGGATTTAATCCTGACCACATGACTTGAGCAGGAAATACTCTTGGCCCTAGTTAAATTCAGAAGTCTGCAGTGTTTTCTGGTGAGCTCAAGTGGTCAGGGAAAACTCTGGGCCCTAGTTAAATTCAGAAGTCTGCAGTGTTTTCTGGTGAGCTCAAGTGGTCAGGGAAAGTTCTGGGCCCTAGTTAAATTTACAAGTCTGCAGTGTTTTCTGGTAAACTCAAGTGGTCAGGGAAAACTCTGGGCACTAACAATAACGTTTGTCTTTCTCTTTTGTGTTCCAGGTATGCAGGGCCTTGCAGTCAGAAAGCTGACTTCCGCTATAGGTTAGGCTGGGCCGCATACCTGGCGAGCACGGAGAAGGTCATCGTTGCCAGCTTCGATGGTAGGGGAAGTGGTTACCAAGGCGACAAACTAATGCACTCCATCTACCGACGTCTGGGAACCTATGAGGTGGAAGATCAGATAATGGCCGCAAAGTAAGGTTGAACTGTGGTTGAACAGTAGCCAAGTCGATAGCTATGCCCAACTGACTCAAACAGGTTGCTTTGTATTATACTGTGTCACACTGCAAAAGTGACATTAAGATAACATGATATATAGAGATTCTGGGTTCGAGTCCAGGCTCTGTCGCAGCCGGCCGCGACCAGGAAACCCATGGGACGGTGCACAATTGGCCCAGCGTCGTTCAGGTTAGGGGAGGGTTTGGCCGACAGGGATGTCCTTGTCCCATCGCGCACTAGCGACTCCTGTGGTGGGCCGGGCGTAGTGCATGCTGACACGGTTGCCAGGTGTACGGCGTTTCCTCCGACACATTGGTGCGGCTGGCTTCCGGGTTAAGTGGGCGTTGTGTCAAGAAGCAGTGCGGCTTGGTCGGGTTGTGTTTCGGAACGGGAGTTGCGTTGGAGACAAGACTTGGATACCACAAAATTGGGGAGAAAAAGGGGTAAAAAAATAAATAATAAATAAACATTATATAACACAATATATTTCTACATGGATATTTAGAGATTCCAAGGCTTTTTTGGTTTGAGCTTTATGATGCAATAGCCTGGTTGACAGATCTTTATCCAACTCCTCTTCATCTCCACTTTCATGCTGAATATATCCTGTCTGGTAGGACAACGGACGTGACAGAGGTGTTGGTTAAAATACATACAGATCTGACCACCAGGCTAATGATGTGACTGATCAGATGTCACATGGGGTCATCTGGAATGCAACATTACTTACCTCTCCCTTATTTCACGTCAGAGAGTCTGAGGACAGTAGAGATTAGAGTTAGACCATCGACCATCAGTGGGCATGGTCCACTAGAACCCCTTTCAATTGACCCTCACGTTTAAATGAAGTTGTGTTTGTACTGGTGGTTCCCAATCACAGCAAGTCACTTTTCTCTTTCAGGGAATTCACCAATATGGGCTTTGTCGACAAAGGCAGAATAGCAATTTGGGGTTGGGTAAGTTAAAGCATAGGGTTTGAAAATATGACCCGTTGGAACCATCAAGTGCAGCATAATGAAAGGCAGCACGTGTACAATCATCTTGTCTTTGTGCCTTGAGTAATCTAATCTTATCTGAATTCAAGGCCAAAATGATCAGCTGTCATTGTGTTTTATAGTCCTATGGAGGTTATGTCACGTCAATGGTTCTGGGTGCTGGGAGTGGAGTTTTCAAATGTGGAATGGCAGTTGCCCCAGTTTCCAAGTGGGAGTATTATGGTATGCCATTCTGTTATTGATATGTTATTAATATGTTTACAATAATACACACGTTAGTTAAATATATAATTGGAAATCATTGGAAATGATCCATACATTTTCCCTACTTTCAATATTTCAGATACAATCTACACAGAGCGTTACATGAATCAACCTTCAGAAAATCTTGAATTCTACAACGTAAGTTTACCAACGCCAACATTTTAAATGGCCATTTATACATAAGATTTTATACTATGGCCTGTATTATCCAAACTGGTGTTACTCTCCACGGAAATAACAACATGTAAATGTGTTTTACAGAACTCCACAGTGACAGCCAGAGCTAAGAACTTCAAATCAGTGCAATACCTTCTGGTCCATGGGACAGCAGATGGTGAAGCCTCCTCTAGTATTTCTGGAATGTTCTTCAAAAACACACCACCTGTGCAATTAACAACCATACAATGTTTAGAGTCTCGACTATTCATTTGACTCTGTAAACCCATTAGTTGATGAAGCTAAAAGTGTTAACTAATCAGTGTACATACTTTTCCTGAGGCTTTCCCATATATGAGAATAGGAAAACACTGCACATCGGATACTGTTAAATTGTTATTTATATCTCTCTATTTGTTTCAGACAACGTCCATTTTCAGCAAGCTGCTCAGATCTCTGCAGCTCTGGTTGAGGAACAAGTGGACTTTGAGGCTATGGTAAATATTTAGATTTTAGATAGATGAGTTATCTACACAATCAGTGGTTGTAGAGCTTTATACCTCCATGAACCTGCTCCATGAAAACACTTCTCCAATAAACACATGGTCTGTGCTTATTCCTTCTTTCTATCACTTTACTACAGTGGTACACGGACAAGGACCATGGTCTTGATGGTTCAGCCAATCAGCATGTCTATACCCACATGAGTCACTTCCTCCAGAGTTGCTTCGCCTGATGCCATTCGAATAAATGATGCCCAACCTGAAGCTTGCCGAACGATAACCAAACTTCCCCAAATTCATTTGTAATTCACTCGGACAGCAGGTAGCCTAGCGGTTAAGACCGTTTGGCCAGTGACCAAAAGGTCACTGGTTTGAATCCCCGAGCCGACTAGGTGAAAAATCTGTCGATGTGCCCTTGAGCAAGGCACCCTAACTCATAATTGCTCATGTTAGTAGCGCTGCATAAGAAGTCTACTAAGTGATGTAATTGAAAGTTGTCCTATTTTTTGATAAATGAAGTTGTTTGAGCCAGTACCCAAACATACACTCCAAAAGACTATCCTCTCTCTATGCAGTTATGAAACAATGACGTCAGCAGGATTGATCTATCATTGTTTGTTCTGAGCCTCACCGCGAGTTATGAGGTTACATTTGAAATGAAGGATGTGATTATTTTGAAACACCAAAGAGCTTTGTGAGAATTGATCAGCCAGTGACTAAGCATGTCTGACTTGTATCCATTAAGGGGCCTTGATTGCACTGTTTTATGCTCGAGGTATCAACATTAATGTCGATACATTATATTGCTTTGCATTTTATTGTACAAACATACTGTATGTTTTTATAGAGGGATTCTTGGAAGACCTTTGTACCTACAGTGTGTGTATCTGTTTCAATAAAATTGTTTAAATCTAGATTGTGGATTCTTACTGTAGGGGATCGACAGTACATACAGTACCAGTCAAAAGTTCGGACACACCTACTCATTCAAGGGTTTCTCTTAATGTTGTACTATTTTCTACATAATAGTGAAGACATCAAAAACGATGAAATAACACATATGGAATCATGTAGTAACCAAAAAAGTGTTAAACAAATCAAAATATATTTTAGATTCTTCAAAGTAGCCACCCTTTGCCTTGATGAAAGCTTTGCACACTCTTGGCATTCTCTCAACCAGCTTCATGAGGAATGCTTTTCCAACAGTCTTAAAGGAGTTCCCACATATGCTGAGCACTTGTTGGCTGCTTTTCCTTCACTCTGCGGTCCAACTCATCCCAAACCATCTCAATTGGTTTGAGGTCGGGTGATTTCGAGGTCAGGTCATCTGCTGCAGCACTCCATCACTCTCCTTCTTAGCCCTTACACAGTCTGGAGATGTGTTTTGGGTCATTGTCCTGTTGAAAAACAAATGATAGCCCCACTAAGCGCAGACCAGATGGGATGGCGTATTGCTGCAGAATGCTGTGGTAGCCATGCTGGTTAAGTGTGCCTTGAATTCTAAATAAATCACTGACAGTGTCACCAGCAAAGCACCCCCAAACCATCACACCTCCTCCTCCATGCTTCACGGTGGGAACCACACATGTGGAGATCATTCATTCACCTACTCTGCGTATCACAAAGACACGGTGGGTGGAACCAACAATCTCAAATTTGGACTCATTAGACCAAAGGACAGATTTCCACCGGTCTAATGTCCATTGCTCGTGGTTCTTGGCCCAAGAAAGTCTCTTCTTCTTATTGGTGTCCTTTAGTAGTGGTTTCTTTGCAGCAATTCGACCATGAAGGCCTGATTCACGCAGTCTCCTCTGAACAGTTGATGTTGAGATGTGTCTGTTATTTGAATTATGTGAAGCATTTATTTCTGAGGATGGTAACTCTAATGAACTTATCCTCTGCAGCAGAGGTAACTCTGGGTCTTCCTTTCCTGTGGCGGTCCTCATGAGAGCCAGTTTCATCATAGCGCTTGATGGTTTTTGTGACTGCACTTGAAGAAACTTTAAAAGTTCTTGACATTTTCTGGATTCACTGACCTTCATGTCTTAAAGTAATGATGAACTGTTGTTTCTTTTTGCTTATTTGAGCTAATTCTTGCCATGATATGGACTCGGTCTTTTACCAAATAGAGCTATCTTCTGCATACCACCCCTACCTTGTCACGACACAACTGATTGGCTCAAACACATTAAAAAGGAAAGAAATTCCACAAATTAACTTTTAACAAGCCACACCTGTTAATTGAAATGCATTCCAGATGACTACCTCATGAAGCTGGCTGAGAGAATGCCAAGAGTGTGCAAAGCTGTCATCAAGGCAAAGGGTGGCTACTTTGAAGAATTTAAAATATAAAATATATTTTGATTTGTTTAACACTTTTTTTGGTTACTACATGATTCCATATCTGTCATTTCATAGTTTTGATGTATTCACTATTATTCTACAATGTAGAAAATTGTAAAATAAAAAAAAACCCTTGAACGAGTAGGTGTGTCCAAACGTAACTGGTACTTTATAATCAAAATCAAAATGACTTTGGTTTGATATGATAATTTGATATCATCTGTAAATGGTTTATAAGTACATTCAGTAAATGGTAATGCAGGTATAGGCTTTGAATAACACATGCATTCATGTTATCTAAAAGGGTCAACAGGGCCCACAATGGAAATGTTCTTGTCTTAAATGGGTGACCAAAGGAAAAACACCCCAAAAATAGTTTCCATCTCTGATTCTATCATAGTTAATATAATCCACAAACCCTGACTCAGCTTCCCATTTACAGTAAACACACACACACACACACACACATACACTATTTGACAGGATGTCATCTTGTTTGATTTCTACACCTAAGTGACAGCTGTTTTCTCGCATGGATAATGCCACATCTTCCATTTTAAACTGACGTTTCATTGCGAGTTAATCCACTGCAACCAAACGGGGCCCTATGTGTAATGGACTGAGAGTAACAAATGGGTGTAACAGAGTGGGAGGATTGGGCCACCGGTGCAGACCCGGCCTTATGGCCATGCTATATAAGACCCCCACAGCCAGTCAGATCACCAAGATACAACCACAAGGAACCAGGACTGAAGCAGAGGATCAATCCCTCTCAGACACACATTTCATCTCATCTTCCCGCACATTAACAGGAACAGGTGAGTTTCTTGCAGCCAGGACACGTCTTACGTAATTGATTTAGGAAAATCTGTTTCAAAACTGGATTTGTTTTTCCATTGTGGACAAAACCTTTGATTTTGTCAATGGATGTATGATTGATATGGAGCCTTTTGCTTGTCAATGTAAAATGTACATGACTGTCTTCGGCTAAGTTACTCAATTGGGGTTCTGTCTGCAGGTCACAATGTTTGGCATCCACTCCCTGGCTGGTGTTCTCCTCCTGGTCATCGTACAGAGCAGTTGGCAAGTCCCTCTACAAGAAGCTGAGGACAACTCAAGGTACAGCTCAAAAATGTTATTTTTTCCATGAGGGGGAAATGATCCCAATTTTCCATGGGATATTTTAACAACTATTTTTAGAACATATCAATGTAGAGTACAGACAGAATGACTAGTGTTTAACACATAATGTACATGTATCCAACAGCAACTGTCAATCAAAATTAGACTATAATGAAGCATCTATCAGCATAATTTCAGCATTAAAGATTCTTCTTCTCCTGTAGCTTAGAGACAGCAGACCCACTACTGGAGGATTTGATGAGCGTATCTAACATGAAGAGACATTCCGAGGGAACCTTCTCAAACGACTACAGTAAATACCAGGAAGAAAGGATGGCTCAGGACTTTGTTCAATGGCTTATGAACTCCAAGAGGAGTGGGTGAGTGTTTCAACAGAGTAACATTATATATTTTTAGGCTTATGACTGATATTATACTGCGGGGTGGAGAAATAATAATATATTTTTCTTAATGAGAACCAGGACAGTTCAGTCTTTTGGAAACTTTTACTGTGATGAATACTGTATATCTTGAGTTGAACAATCAAAGATTTGGATGGAGATATTACAGATTTAAACTTCATCCCAAAAATGTTTGTCTAAAGCACCATGTATATTATGGCATTGTTTGTACATACAGAGAAAGGACAGTAATGTACTGAGCAACATATTCATATACACAGTACTTCCACGTCAAACAAAGTATCTTGATGTTATTAACACTACTCATCACTTTGAAACTAATACCACCCATCCATTTTCATTATCAACTTATCCTCAACTTCTATATCAATACATACACTTAAAATACAATATTTGAGTGTTTTACTAGCAAAGTTAGTGATAAACAGTTATAAGAACTCAGAGGCCATTTTAACTGAGCCAGAATGATTTCACAGTACTATAATTGGTTGAGTGGAGTTTTGTATCCATCACACCATTTCCTCTCTACCTCCATCTAGTGCTCCATCCAAACGCCATGCCGATGGGACCTACACCAGCGACGTGAGCACCTACCTACAGGACCAGGCGGCCAAGGACTTTGTTTCCTGGCTCAAATCAGGACGGGCCAGACGAGAGTAGGCTTCCCTTCACCCTACAGTACCAACATCTTGTGTGTCATGTCTAACGCCAGAAGAAGAGAGAGAGAAAAGATAATCAACAACTTAGCTCATTTATCCATTGCCGCACCGTTGCTTTCTGCTTTCTTAAGGCCTGTGTTGACATTTCATGTGGTCGTGCCCAATAAATCCCATTAAACTATGCTCTGCATTTATTGATACATTTATTGATATTTGCCCCTCGGATGACTGTGTTGTCTGAGTTGGAAGAGAGCGTATCACACAGTTGCTGTGTGCATAAACACCTGTTCAGGGAACAAAGGTGTCCTCTAATGCACAATGAATGACTACAGCTACAGATCACTACTTCCGAAATCATCCAATAGTCACAAGGCGCAACTAGAAAAGGGTACATTTCCTGAAGAAAATGTGTATTCTTGCTTCGGCCGACTAAAAAGAGTGTGGAAGTATTTTGTGTAGAAGTTTTGGGTGTGCAAGTATTGTGTGTGGTAGTATTGTGTGTGGAAGTATTGTGTGTGGAAGTATTGGGTTTGGAACCACTGACAAGTGTGTGTTATCTTGTGTACTGTACCTAGATCTGCAGAGGAGAGCAGGAATGGTCCAATGAGCAGAAGACATGTAGATGGGAGCTTCACCAGCGACGTGAACAAGGTCCTAGACAGCTTGGCTGCCAAAGAGTATTTACTCTGGGTCATGACCTCCAAAACGTCAGGGAAAAGGTAAACATCAGAACACAACCAGAAGCTGTATGAAAGGGCACCATATTCCCTATATAGTCCACCAAGGCTCTGATTAAAACGAGTGCATATGGTGCCATTTTAGACAACTTTGTAAATGGAGTGTCTTGCCTACATCAATATTTGATCAATAGTTTTTTGCTGTTACACTCTTTTTCTCTGTATCTTTCTCTCTCCCACTAAACTATGTTACTGTATGGTGTCACAGATTGATCATTTGGTTTATTGTTTATTTCAGTAACAAACGTCAAGAAGATCATTGAAAGAAGACAAACGCTTCCTTGTTCAAGAGAAACTTGGATACTGTGCTACAAATGATAAGCCTTGACAAAAACTAAAAGCCATACTAAAAAGCCATACTGCTTAGCATTGTTGTAATGTTGATACAATGTTGGAAATACTTAGATTGTTTACTCTACATTATGTGACACAAAAAAACAGATCATGTATTCTTCCTTAACTTTGTGGTGCATAATGCATCAGAACAGTTGTCAAATTATACAAATATTTTTCTATAAATTAACATTATTTTCTATATTTGTAATGTTGAAAGAAAGGGAACATGGTAAAAACTAAGATATAAGGTGCAAAACTATCTGGTAACATTTTTGTGAATTTGGTTTTTATCCCATATGTATCAAAACCTGCTCTGCAAAATTAAACTCTTTCATTGTGTTTGCTGTACTATGTTTTTGACTCACCGTGCATCCATACCAATGGAATCCTAAACTATTTCAGTTCATGGTGCTGAAAAAACCCCATCACAACATTCAACTGTTGTGCCAATGATAGTAGTTTATGTACTAGACTAGAGTTGAGCAACTGTAGTTTTGCATCTCAAAGAAGCTCTGTCCATGGTTCTGAAACCGAAATGCATGGCATTCAAGTAACGTCGTTTTTAGTTATAAAAAAAATACTTATAATAGCTACTTCTTTTTGAATTGGTTAACCAGAGTTTGTAGTGAACAGCTGAATTCTAAAACGTTCACGGAAAAAAACGGCCGTTCAAATTCGCTCAACGGAAAAACATGATGCCCCTAAACTACAGCTAAAATGGGTTGGATAAAGGGAGAGGGTGAGATAGAGGACTCGTACAAAATAAGCAAAATAGCTGCCCATGTACCTGGTCTTGTTGTCTACAACACCTTCACTAACGATACCCCCTACGCGGAGAACTTTCATGGAGTCCTTCTCGTCGCGGATGTATCGGGCAAGCTAATCTCAGTAGCTAGCTACATTAGCTATCTCGCTAGCTAACATGAGCTGGAAACCCGTTTCGATCTACATTTAAAAGCTAGCTAGCTAACGTTTGCTAACCCACTAGCTAGAAGTCAACTAATCCATTTTGTATATTTTTTAGGCTTCACTAATCTGACTGAGAAATTCCGTTTGAGTAGCAAGAAAGGCTATGGAGCGGACGAGTTGACACGCACACTCAACAGCTACATTGGGGAAATTAGCTGTGGTTTCATTAAGTTAAAGCAATACAATATCAATCTAACCTGATGTACCGTTAGTTAACTTAGACTAAGTTAGTCAACAACAACAAAAAATTACCAAGCACTGTTTGTTGCCTGTATTTCAGATATCCTTGATGCTGGGGGAGATATTCTGAATTATGCAGGTAACAATAGTCTTCCCTCAGCTTTAAGACAAAGATTCACCATGATCACAATTCCTAGCTACAGTACTTTTCTACTCGTCATGGCCAAACAACTTTTAATCACAGGCGATGCCATCTTGGCTCGCTGGACGGTGGAGAGGGTCCAGCTCAGTGAAGTAATCTCCCTGGTGGTCAAATGCAGCCTCAACATCTAGGACCAGTGTGGAGTCCGGGAGACGGAAGTGGGCTGCCAGCTGAAAGTTAAAATAGGTGCTTGTCTGAGTCTCATACAGGCCGAGAGACATGTTTGTGCTATAACACCAGGGCCCATATTCACAAACAGTGCAGATCTAGGATCAGTTTTTCCTTTAAAATCATAAGGAACACAAGCATTTCACTGCACCTACAATAACATCTGCTAAATATGCGTATGTGACCAATACAATTTGATTTCATTTTGATTTGAATAAGGGACCTGATCCTAGATCAGTACTCTACGCTGTGTGAATTTGTGCCCTATCCGGCTACACTTGACTTCATAGGCAACTAGAACCTCAAATAAGATACCCTTTATCCTCTGCTGTCCCAAGATATATCTGCTGGGAAGCTCTCCAAGGTGATCGTAGGAGATGAGATCAGTCAGTACTTTGTGGTGATTGGCCCAGGCAGTGGACAAGGTGCGGCTGGCAGAGGAGTTGGCGGTGGCCAGGACAATCATCTTCTCACCTAACACCTGGGAACTATGTGAGAGGGACAACATCGCCATTGACCCCATAGAGAATGAGAGAGCCGTGAAGGTGTGTGTGTGTGGGGGGGGTGGATGGATAGATGGTTACTAGAGGTCAGCCGATTAATCGGAATGGCCGATTAATTAGGGCCGATTTCACGTTTTCATAACAGTCGGTAATCGGTATTTTTGGCCACCGATTTGCTGATTTAAAAAAAAATGTTTTAACACCTTTATTTAACTAGGCAAGTCAGATTAAGAACACATTCTTATTTTCTATGACGGCCTAGGAACAGGGGTTAACTGCCTTGTTCAGGGGAGATTCAGGGATTCGTTTTTGCAACCTTCTGGTTACTGGTCCAACGCTCTAACCACCTGCCTTACATTGCACTCCACGAGGAGCCTGCATGGCAGGCTGACCACCTGTTACACGAGGGCAGCAAGAAGCCAAGGTAAGTTGCTAGCTAGCATTAAACTTATCTTATAAAAAACTATCAATCTTAACATAATCACTAGTTAACTACACATGGTTGATGATATTACTAGTTTATCTAACGTGTCCTGCGTTGCATATAATCGATGCGGTGCCTGTTAATTTCTCATCGAATCACAGCCTACTTCGACAAACGGGTGATGATATAACAAGCGCATTTGCGAAAAAAGCACTGTCGTTGCACAAATGTACCTAACCATAAACATCAATGCCTTTCTTTAAAATCAATACACAAGTGTATATTTTTAAACCTGCATATTTAGTTACTTGCGTTCATTGCCTGGCTCGTTGCGAACTAATTTGCCAGAATTTTACGTAATTATGACATACCATTGAACAGTTGTGCAATGTAACAGGAATATTTAGACTTAGGGATGCCACCCGTTAGATAAAATACGGACCGGTTCCGTATTTCACTGAAAGAAAAAAAACTTTTTGTTTTCGAGATGATAGTTTACGGATTCGACCATATTAATGACCTAAGGCTCGTATTTCTGTGTGTTTATTATATTATAATTAAGTCTATGATTTGATAGAGCAGTCTGACTGAGCGGTGGTAGGCACCAGCAGGCTCGTAAGCATTCATTCAAACAGCACTTTTGTGCGTTTGGCCAGCAGCTTTCGCAATGCATTGCGCTGTTTATGACTTCAAGCCTGTCAATTCCCAAGATTAGGCTGGTGTAACCGATGTGAAATGGCTAGCTAGTTAGTGGGTGCGCGCTAATAGCGTTTCAAACGTCACTCGCACTGAGACTTGGGAGTGGTTGTTCCCCTTGCTCTGCATGGGTAATGCTGCTTGGCTGTTGTCGATGTGTTCCTGGTTCGAGCCCAGGTAGGAGCGAGGAGAGGGATGGAAGCTATACTGTTACACTGGCAATACTAAAGTGCCTATAAGAACATCCAATAGTCAAAGGTATATGAAATACAAATCGTATAGAGAGAAATAGCCCTATAATTCCTATGTAACGCCCTGGCCATAGAGAGGGTTTTTTGTTCTCTATTTTTGGTTAGGCCAGGGTGTGACATGGGTGGGCGTTCTAGGTTTCTTTTTCTATGTTGGTGGTTTTCTTTGTTTCGGCCGTGTATGGCTCTCAATCAGGAACAGGTGTAGATCGTTGTTGCTGATTGAGAGTCATACATAGGCAGCCTGTTTTTCCTTTGGGGTTTGTGGGTGAATGTTTTCTGTCTAGGTTTGTTAATCCTGACAGGACTGTTTGGCTGTCATTCCTTGTCGTGGTTTGTTTTTGTATAGTGTTCATTCGTTTATTAAAACCCTTAATATGAGCACATCCTCCGCTGCACCTTGGTCTCAATCTGACGACGGCCGTTACATCCTATAATAACTACAACCTAAAACTTCTTACCTGGGAATATTGAAGACTCATGTTAAAAGGAACCACCAGCTTTCATATGTTCCCATGTTCTGAGCAAGGCACTTAAACGTTAGCTTTCTTACATGGCACATATTGCACTTTTACTTTCTTCTCCAACACTTTGTTTTTGCATTATTTAAACCAAATTGAACATGTTTCATTATTTATTTGAGGCTAAATTGATTTTATTGATGTATTATATTAAGTTAAAATAGGTGTTCATTCAGTATTGTTGTAATTGTCATTATTACAAATAAATAAAAAAATTGTCTGATTAATCGGTATCGGCTTTTTTTTGGTCCTCCAAGTATCGGTATCGGCGTTGAAAAATCATAATCGGTCGACCTCTAATGGATACAGCTACGAATGTAGTTTCAAGTAGGCGGGTGGTTGCTAGATAACTGTATGTACATAGTGTCATTCAATGCAGGTGCGATACATCAAGCGAGAGCCCAGTTTTTCTCTTGAGAAGTACCAGGATTCAATAGGAACGTCTGTAGAGCATGAAAAAGTGACAAGAGGTACAGTAAAGAAAGTAGCTAGATATCAGCCTGTGATATTTCTACTTGCATGGTTGTGTTGTAACATCCTAACCAGTCCTTTTTTTGGTCTACAGATTGTGTGAGGAGAGCATCTCGACTGATGTCAAACGCCGAGTTTGAGAAAACTTTACAGAAGTACATAATGAAAACGGTTTTGCAGAAGGTAAGAACCTACCTACTACCGTCCTCTTTATTTACAATAGCAAAAGTTGTCAGTTTTTCAAAATCAGAATCATGTATTTGTGAATGTATAAATGTAGGCTCTGTTTTAATGTCCACACTACTACTTACCTAGAATTAAGAAATGTATTGAGCAAACTTTCTAATAGGTATGCTAGTATGGTCACTGGAACATAGCCATGGTTTTCTATTCTGACCTCTCCTCCCTCATTAGACAGATGACGACTAGCCTCTGGAGTATCTGTCTGAGATGCGTCTGGCCACCATAGTGTTTGTCAACATGCAGTTCAGGGGAGGAGAGAGTGACCAGGAGCAGTGTATGACCGTCCACCAGGCTGCCATTGGCATCGGTCAGCAGATAGTCAAGCACCACGGGAGGGTCAACAAAGTGTTCATGCTCGACAAGGTCAGTTAGTGGTTTATTCAAGGTGGAATCCTGGGGGTTTATTCACTAGGAACCAAATGAAAGCAAACAGGATGAAACGGGGAGGGACTAACCTGAACTTGTCTAATAAGAAACACTTTGTTGCAAAACGTTTTCATACATTGTGAACTAATGAATACACCCCAGCATTTCTCTGTTCCCGGTGGCAATGAGACAAACGACAAAAACAATTAACAAGAAACAGAAACAAAGGGGGCACTCACCAAGACTTTCTTCTTCAGTCAAACCCACTGTATGTTTTTAAATAACAAGGAGTTTGTTGCAGGGCTGTACTTTCCTCTGTCTGTTTGGGCTCCCTGGGGACAAGCAGGAGGATAAGTGTGCCCACGCCTTACAGGCTGCCTATGGAGTACATGAACTTTGCCAGAAAGAGATCCCCAACCTCAAGTAAGGCCCATTTCAGCCTAATATTCTAGGACCACATGCCTTTACTTTTTATCAAGCTACAGATGTTGGATTTTAATTTGATCACCCTGTTGCAGGACATTTTAAACTTGTTGTGTATTCTGAAGTTTGTAATTTCCACTTTGAAATTTCAGACTTGATTTTCCCTTATGAAAAATGTATGAACTCCTACAAAAATGTCTATGAATTATAATCCACATAATAATTCACATTTCCTGTTGCTACAGGACTTTTTTCCTGCTCTAGCAAACTGGCTCAAGTTAAGATCCTACATCAGTATTACACTTGAGTGCAACATGTTGTATAGTTAGTTAACAAAAGGTCCAATGTTGTCCAACAGGACTGTCTCTGTTGGAGTAACCACAGGCCCAATGTTCTGTGGTGTAGTAGGACATCCAGTGAGGCATGAATACATAGGTACAATCCCCTTGACATCCTCTTGATGTCACGTCCTGACCAGTAAAAGGGGTTATTTGTCATTGTAGTTTGGTCAGGGCGTGGCAGGGGGTGTTTGTTTTGGTGTTTTTGGTTTAGGTTCTATGTTTTCTATTTCTATGTTTAAATCTAGTTTTCTATTTCTATGTTGGGTTTTTGGTAGGACCTCCAATTAGAGTCAGCTGGTTGTCGTTGTCTCTAATTGGAGGCCATATTTAGTTGAGGTTTGTTTCACTTGTGTTTTGTGGGTGGTTATTTCCTGTATAGTCTGTGATCCTTATGGGACTGTTTTGTCATTTGTTTTGTTTAAGTGTTATTTCTAATAAATTAAGAAGATGAGCACTTTACCCGCTGCGCCTTGGTCCAATCCTTACGACGCTTATGACACTTGAACTCTCAGGTTTGCCACTGCCACCTTACTATAACTTGTTGTAGCCCCTTTTATTTTATTTTAACTCACATACTTTTATGTTCAGATTTTGTACAAGTTTTACCAGTTTGACCTACGAACTTTGAACTCTATCTGTGTCCTTTGCTGTTAGTGATTGGTCGTAAGGTGAACCTGGCGGCACGGCTGATGATGCACTACCCCGGGGTGGTGTCATGTGACAGCGTGACTTGCTACTACTCAAAACTGCCCCCATTTTATTTTAACGAACTGCCCAAGAAAGCCATGAAGGGAGTCAAGAACCCTGGAGTCCTATATCAGTTCATGACCAATAAACATCAGATGTGACCATCTGATGTGACCGACATCATTTATAGTCCACTAACTCATGACTCATACTCACTTTCATATTGAGCACTGTACTATTGTCATGTTAGATAATTAAGTGTATTGTTGTGGCTTTCTTGTATTGAAATGCTACATAGGGAGACATATTGCAATTGTAATAAGAACTTATAAAGGCTCATACATGCTTATTAAACAAAATCTCATCTCCAGAACTGTTGGTAAAGCAACTATGTCCATTGAGAGGAGGGATATCCTCTTTTGGGTGAGTTTACTCAAGTATTGATGATTATGAATGACATGCATTCATCGTGGAAGATCACATTGATTTGAATGATATGTTGAGCTCAAATGCTCCATGGGCCGAGAGAAAGAAATTGAAGTGCACTCCAGCATGCTGAAGGGCTTCTTGGAGGCCAGGGCTGCCCGGTCACAAGAACTACAACAATGTTTTGATCTACGAGGGGCCTATTGGCTATGGCAAGAGCCGCCTGATGGCTGAGGTGGTATACAGAACAGCCAAGGATGGAGTCAGGTCAGTGCCAACTGTTAGTTAGCCGGGTCCCAGATCAGGTCTTGGCAACTACGATGGTCATTGTCATGCCAAATGCACAAACAGATCTGACACCAGACTAGTTGATAATACAACAAATATGTGCTATATCCCAAGCTGTGGTCATTTAATTTCATCGTAAGTGAACCCCAGTAGTGACAGAAAAATGGACGTTGTCACGTCCTGACCATGGTAAGCTGTTATTTTCTATGGTAGACTGGTCAGGGTGTGACAGGGTGAGTTTTTCTATGTTTTGTATTTCTATGTTTAGGTTCTAGTTTTCTATTTCTATGTTGGGTTTGTTTGGGATGATCTCCAATTAGAGGCAGCTGGTCCTCATTGTCTCTAATTGGAGATCATACTTAAGTAGGGTTTTTTTCCACCTGGGTTTGTGGGATCTTGTTTTTGCACAGCTCTGTAAAGCCTGCAGAACGTGACGTTCGGTTTCCGTTAGTTGTTGTTTTGCTTTAGTGTTCTGAGTTTAAATAAATATTTATCATGAGCACTCAACACGCTGCAGCTTGGTCTACTCCTTACGACGAGCGTCACAGACGTCAACAACGGGGGATTGGAAAGCATTTCTTCTGTCTCCTATCTTTCAGAGTGATCTCGTTTGAGCTGGCCAAGACGGACATCAAGCAGTCCAACTACGCTCTCCAGACCCTACTGGCCATCGTCATGTCAGCTTCAGAGCTACGCCGAGCGAGAGTGTCCTCCTCTCCAAGATCCTAGACCCAAAGATGAGGCAGAACCTCTGCCTTCTCAATGATATCCTGTTAGTCAAGGTAGGTGGGATCTCTGAACGTTCCTTTTCTGAAAGTTCTTATTCTTTTTCGTAGTAGCTAACGAGGGTAGATGGGTCTTTTCTGTAAGATCTGTTCTATGCTTTTAGTTTGCTGTGTCTAAGGATGACACTCAGGGACAGTCAAACGAAGAACAAGAAGATGAGGAACTACTTTCTGGAGTTTTTTTGCAATGTACTGTGGAAGATAATAACGTGAATGATGTAAAAACATGACTTAGGTGGCAATTGATTGTTTGATGACTTCAATTGATTCATGATAACTACGTGTGTGTGGTCTGTCCAGTTCGCCGTGGACGAGTCGTGCGCATACGTGCTGGACCAGGATCACTTGGTGGCTCAAGCCTCATTGGCCTTCCTGCTTGAAGCGTGTGAAAGAGCCTCGGTACTGATGTGTATGGCCCTCATCCCCCACACCAGTCAGAGCGGGCCCTTCCCGGAGCTTAGCCGCATCATCAAGGACCCCCGGACCCTCTACCTTAACCTGCCTGGGCTGGAGCCCCCCCCGTCATCGCCCAGCTAGCCTGCCAGATCCTGGGGGTGGTCCGCATCCCTAGCGAGGTGGAGCTGTACGTGTACACAAACACACACACACACAGTGTGTGAATATACATACATTACACATATCGACTCTCCGAGGGTGTCTCGGGAGTTGGGAGTTTCACACCTCACACACGTTCAGGTTACCCACTTGTACATGCAGTGAAACAGGACAAATATAAGCATTCGACCGTAGACTCCTCAAAGACAATGGCTTGGGAATTGGGACTGTTGTGAATACTTAAACTAAACTGAAGCATCGTTATCCAGAGGAAGTAAAAAGTAATTTATTTAAATGTACACTTTTGAATTGGCTTGTCAGCTGTATAGCTATTTTTTGAAGACTCATTCTAAGGCTGTCACTGTCTCAGTACATGAATATCTCACAGAAGAAGCCAGAGTTACCTTATAAAAAACATACGTATAAATTAAAAGCGTAATCTGTTTTATAGGCTCCTGGTGGAGAGAAGCCATGGAGTTCCATACTACTGCGAGGAGCTCTTGAAGAGTCTGTAATCTGGGCAATCTGATCGTGATGGAGGAGGTGGAGGAGGAGAATGAGGCGAAAGACGTAGACATCCTGTTCCCTGAGCCCAGCCTGGTGGTACACAGCTCCAAACCCAGCAAGGTGGGACAAGAGGAGGACGCCAGGGCCGGAACGCTGGGTAGGAAGATGGATCTGTTGGCTAAAAATGTCTGAGTGGCAGGTCTCCCGGCCTATTAACACCCTCGTCTGTGAAACAGACAGACCTGTTGGCTGAGAATATATGAGTGGCAGGTTTCCCAGTTTGTGAAACACTGTAAGGTTGCAGGGCCACCCAAGGCATCCATGTTGAAATCCCGCAAGATCACAGCCCTGGACCATTTTGTCAACCGTGCTTTAGTCTGTTTTGTCGGTTGCCAAATTCCACGAAGTTCCCATCTCTCTGACATTGAAAGGTGTAGTACAGGGTTCCTGTATTCTGCCCCCAAACACAATACAACCTCATCTCATTAGTCTTATTTGATAGAAATGACTCATAAATAAAACACTAAAATCATTAAGGATGTTTTCTGTTCAGACATATCTATAGGCCTACTAATAATATAATTGTCACATGGATGACGCTGGAGAGACAAAGCAGGTACGGAGGGTAAAACATTTAATAAAGAACGGACATGGAACGAGACAGTAACAGCATCAGCAAGCTAATAATACAGCCATAAAACAATTAATTCAGCAGCAGGGAACAGAGCAAGGGAACTGACAAATATATGGGAGGGAATAAATAGGTGATGAATGAGTCCAATATCGCTGATGCGCATGACGACCATCACCACGCAGATGCTCATCAACATCCTGTCGGAGTCAGAAGACCCAGACAAGCTCGGTAAACATAGGTTTGTTCGGTCAGTGGAAATCTTAAACACAACACGGTTCAGTGTGTTGAGGGTGGAGAGAGAGGAGAAAGAGACACCATTCAGGAAATATAGATTTTCTGACATTATTTTCTATGTCTTCCATCCTTAAGAGAGAGGGAGCATACAGCAGGGATCATCAACTAGATTAAGCCGCATTACAATTTCTTTCTTGGGCGGACGGTCGGGGTTGCCGGAAACATACAGTAATTACAAATAATTTGTTGACTGCAAAATGACCGCAAGAAGCCCTAACAGATACAGTATAATGTTTGACTAAAACATAATTTCAAACCTTGCTTATGTTTGTATACGATCACATTTCTCTCTATAATGAGTGGGAATACTTGGGAAAAGATTTCTTAAATTAAAATCACTTGCCGCTGATTTCCTGGCGTTTTTAGTCTGTCACACAATAAAACATTTTTTGGCCCCAAAAACTTGGGTGGGCCAAATAAAACCACCCACCAGTTGGGGAACCCCGGTATAGCCACCCATACACTCTTCAACATCCCTCTCACTCAGACACACCTCCTCTGTCTCTAGACCATCTTCTCGTGCATCGACTACTTCCAGTACTGTCAGCTGAGTGGTCTGGACAACCAGTGTAAGATCTATGAAAGGATGCTGTGTGGAACCTGTGTTGAGCTGCCTGACTGCATGGAGGGCCTGATCCTCATCAGCTACTTCATTTTGACTTCCTGCTGTACTCAGGCAAGTTGGATATTGCATCCCTGTGGGACACAATCTCCACGTGACATATCTTAGTTAAGGAACTAATGTATAGTAATTATAAATGCCATTTAATTGACGCTTTTATCCGAAGTGACTTAGTCATACATTTTACGTATAGTTGGTCCCGGGAATCGAACCGTCATTGCAAGCTCCATGTTCTACTAACTGAACTACAAAGGACCACTACCATAGGTTGGGTCTCATGGTGTGTGTTCCAGGCTTTGCCTTCCATCCGTTTGAGGAGTGCTACACCTTTGTGGAGGAGACCCAGTCAGACCCTAACCTGGTGGCTGACACGAGTCTGATGATGAACCTCTACTCTGGCTCTGTGGTGAGTGGACTGATAGAAATGTTATGGATAGAGCCCACATGATTCTTTTCTCTACATGCCAGAGAGGCATTTCTGTTCTACATAACATATTTCTAGCTGAACGTTCTACAATGTTGTGCCTTTCAAAATGCAGCCCGAAGCTATACTCTAGTCCACCCTACTATCTTGTGTGTGTGTGTCTCCCCATCCTGTTCGGCCTAGGCATGCCCATCTGTGTGAGTGGGAGAAGGCCTGTTTCTTCTACACCAAGGCCTGTGGAGTGACCCAACAGGCTCCCTCATCCATTCACTCCATCCACGGCGTGGTCATGTTCCTAGAGTGTCAGGTGCTGCTGTTCAGGAAGGCCCTGGTGGAGCACAACGAACACATCAAAGCCATCAACCAGAGCACACAGAAGGTAGCCTAGCGACAGGTAGCCTAGCGGTTCAGAGCGTTGGGCCAGAAACCGAAAGGTTGCTGGTTCGAATCCCTGGGTCAACTAGTTGAAAAATCTGCTGATGTGCCCTTGATCAAGGCACTTAACACTAATTGCTCTGGATAAGAGCGCCTGCTAAATGACTAAAATGTATGCATGAACAGGTTCATGCACACGCTCACATTCGAACGTGCCTTCATGTGCCCATACCCACACACACAGCTGTGTAAGATGTACCTTCAGAAAATTCACAGCCATATTATAAATGTTTTCCCTGGAACTGTCCTAACAGCCATAGTGTTTCTTATGCAGCACTTCACAGAGTTCAACCAGAAGCACTCGACCAACAAGATGTACGCGACCCAGGTGCTGCACCTCAGAGCTTACACGTACGTGCTGGCGGGCCACGAGGCCCTGGCTAACGCCATCCTCATCAAGGCTATAATGCTGTGTCAGCAGCACGCGAACAAGCTGGAGGAGAGCTTGATCACACAGGATCAGGTACAGTACTGGAGGAAGGGCCTGAGATGACAAACGCACACACACACACACACACAAAATCAGGCAGAAGGAAGTACTGGATGCATGGCATGGGATAGCATGCACAAATGCATGCGGGCAAGAGAGTGCACAGTCTCACACACAGCCTCACATACCGTATAACGAGTATTCACAGGAGGCTGCTGAGGGGAGGACGGCTCTTAATAATGACCGGAATGGTGCAAATGGAATGGCTTCAAACACCTGGAAACCAATGTATTTGATACCATTCCACTGATTCATTACCACGAGCCTGTCCTCCCCAATTAAGGTGCTACCAACCTCCTGTGATGTGTATGCAGTCATTACACACACACACAGAACAGAAACCTCAACCACATGGATTTAAAAAAGACTGCAGTTACACGTCGTACTCCATGTAGTACAAGTCAGTGGAGGCTGGTGAGGGACCCAGAGGAGCTGACCCACACCCGCTACATCCCGGTGGGTGTGGGGCGAGATCTGGGCTGACAACTCCAGCCTGTACCTCACCCCAAAGGCAGAGGACACCCAGCTCCTCAAAGGCCAAGGATAGGGGCCCGGTTCCTTTATTGAGACTGTGGAGAGCACTGTATATGAGGCAAGTTATTGGAGCAGATTAAAAGGAGGTAATGTCATTGACGATTTGGTTTTGAACTGCGATGTCGTTAGGGGTTAATGAGTGTTGGTATCATTTAATCTCAAACAGAAGTTGATGGCCAAGCTATGAACGTTCACCAAATGAAAGGATGTTTCAGTCACTTTATTGTTTCGTACATTTCTCTCCCTTTCTCTCGTATAACAAATCACATTTATAATAGAACAAGAAATATCTGAATTGATCATTTTACACAGATGAGTCGATAAACTCTTAAACATAAACTTGTCTTCAGCTATCAATACTACATTTTAAGGCAGATTTCTACAAGTGGCCAAAATTTGATTTTGACCCATTATTATTTCTCTAATAAGTAAAGTTCATCACAACACAGTACAATGGGAAAGACGTCGACAACATAAAAACCACAAGTTTTCGGTCACCCCAATTCAACGTTTTTAGTAACATATTAGTAACATTTTACACATGAATAAAATATACTATGTATTGAACATCGTTAAGAGTCTTCACTTGATTACATTTTGCCCTTTCTCACAAAGCTATTATTGCATTTCTAGCAATTAACCACAACATCCTGTAGAAAGACATCGCTAAGTTTGATTCACCTTTTGTGCAGGTGTTTAAATGCAGTTACTGGTAGTTCAGAATCAGAACACAACATCACTTTGTAGGTGTCAAACAAACTGGAATGCAGGAGAAGATATCACATAACGTAGCGACAGGGTGACTGGAACATTATGCTGGTAAAACACATTTGTATGCCCGTGGAACACACATGTACACGTACGTACAGTGCCTTTAGAAAGTATTCACACCCCTTGACTTTTTCCATAGTTTGTGTTACAAAGTGATATTAAAATTGATTTGTCATTTTTTTGTCTTTGTCAAAGAGCTACACAAAATACTCTGTCAAGTTGGAATAAAATTCTAACATCTGTAAAAATGAGGTGAAAAAAACAGTAATATATCTTGATTAGAGAAGTATTCAACTCCCTGAGTCAATACATTTTAGCTTTTCATTTGAATTCATTTGTTAATTTCCAAAAATATAATTCCACTGACATTATGGGGTATTGTGTGTAGGCAAATAGACAAATAAAATCTAAATTGTATTCATTTTAAATTCAGGCTGTAACAACAAAATGTGGGAAAGGTCGAGCGGTGTAAATACTTTCTGAAGGCACTGCATCTCTACACGGTCATCTAAAGACTTCAAAGACAATAAGATCGATAAAACCAGAGATCCTATAAATTACTACATGATGTTCTTTGTAAGTCTATGGTTAAAACCCTATTGGAATCACATTCCCAATAGGTATAGAATGGCAGGGTTATGCTGCTATGCTAACTGGAATGTAATGGTCCGCAATGCCTGAAATATAACACTAACCTGCCTCCACACTGTAATTGACAAATCTTCAGGAAAATGTCAGTGAAAATTTTACAAATGAGCATTCAAGAAAAAAATGTGTACATTTAACACTTTAATTTGATACATACACAGTATACTGACCCGATAGTGATGTCAAATTACAAAACAAAATACATTGCTTATTCCATTAACAAGATTTTCATTGTATATTGTAATATTTTTTTTTTAAGGATTACTATGTTGAAAAAATAGAAAAAAACATACAAAATACAAACGATTTCATTAAAAAGTAAAGTTTCTTTAAAAACCATTTGGTTGATACAGATGTAGGATCTTAATTTGATCACCCTGTTGCAGAAATACTTGTAAAACTTGTAGTGTATTTACGGTTTAAAAAGGCTTCTGAAGTTTTGTAATTTTCACCTAAAAATTTCAGACTTGATTTTACCTTATGAAAATATGTTCAGCCCTTACAAAAATGTCCATTAATTATAATTCACACATTTCATGTTACTTCAGGATTATTTTCCTGCTGTAGAAAACTTGCTCAAATTAAGATCCTACATCTGTAATAAATTGACCCACGGGTAGATACACATAATAATATGAATTCCTTGCTTCCTCTGTTGCTGGTATCACCATACATTGACATACATAGAAAATAATCACAGTTAATGTTTGTCGGTTCCTCCATAGGGTAACACTGTTTCTAAAAGATTTACATGAGTTGCACACACACACACACAGTCTAACATGACGAGAACGCATGGTGCAGCACAGTTCAGAGGTGGTCGAGTGTGGCACGTCAGATGAGTTATTTTCCGCAGAGCGGTGACGAAGCCGGTATGGATCACAAACTCGTCTCCCTGTCCAATTTTGAGTCCTTCCTCTTATGTCTTCTCTCGCAACCACTGGAAAACAAAAGGCTACGTGTCACAAAGAGCATTAGAGGAGACACTACATATTCCACTGAACTGACCAGCTGGATGGCATTGTGTATTGGAGCCCTGCGTGGCAGAAGTGCCACGCAATCCATTGACTTGGGGTGATATTACCATCATGCATAACCACCCTAAACATGCAGTTGTCCAGAGGCAAACCACACCAGAGCATGCTGTGTGTGTGTGTGCGTGCGAGCGTGCGAGCGTGCCTCCACCATACGCATGCATTCACATTCCCCAAACCAGTGAGCATGAAACATTCAAAACAAAGAGAGACACCTTGGGACATTTGTTTACAACTGAGTGCCAGCTTTGAGTTGGTGTTTTTTTTTTACTGTGGATCTTTATGGGTCAAGAGATAACAGGTCGCTCCAGGGTGCTTAAGACTGAAGTCCCACACTCAAACTACGGGAACACTTGCACGACAAAGACCATCACGTTCATATTGTCACCTCCACATCATACAATGATAAACTGCACGTTGGTTCTAGAAAACTGCAATGGAGGGACAAGATATGTAACACCATGCCACTGAGGATTGGGAGTCACTTGCCTTTGGGATATGAGCTTCTGAGAGGTTAGGAGGGGGAGCTTATGATGGGAATGGAATGAGAAAGGATAGGAGTCAAGATAGAAGTTAATGAGCATCTATATCTCTACAACGAAGGGAAGGACAAAAATCCACCTTTTGATATCTACATTAATATCCACATGAAATGTGTTTTACAGTATTCACACCATGAACAATAGTAAACAGGAAAGTAGTTGATTGGACAGGTAAATGGCTTGCGGCTAATATACAGGTCCAATAAATAGATGAAATGGCATTTTTTTGTTGAAAGGTTTGTATTGATTGATTGGTGGACATTCCAACCTTTTGGAGCTTGGATCCTTCTTGGAGCCGTCACTGGGACTAATACTATTCCACACGTTCCCGAAGGAGCCTTTGGACATCTCGTCGGAAATGTTCACCGTGGCGGGATCGCTCCTACAACACACAAAACCAAGGATGCTCTGTCAGTCACTGCATGTTTTCACGGTCAAGACATCCTCTGAAATGTGTTGATGATTAGGCCCCGATCTTGAATTAGCTGAAATCATGGTTTCTGTTGCTGCCACTAAAAAAAAGTGTGGTTGTGCCGCTGTATTGGCAGAACAATTGACACAACTCATGCGCAACATGGCCCTCTATAGTTAGTCACCAAAACCTGTACCGGGTTTTTTTTTTTTTTTAAACTAACCTTTCAGTGCCCACAGTCTCTGGATGTTTTGTTAGTTGGACTTACTTGTAATTTCCTTCCAGTGGCAAAGTGACTATCCCCTCCTCCTCCTCCACTATAATACTGGGCTCCTCCTGGAGAGAGAGAAATGAAGAAAGTGACTGTTAAATCACACACTATTGCACCACAAGCCCAGATGATTGACAGAGTCATCATGTGCTAAACATATCTGTATGGCTTAAATATGTTTAAGAGCACCAAGTACTGTATACCTCTTCTTCTCCTTCCTCTAGTTTCTTCTTCTTCCACTCAGGCATCAGGTCGTCCAGCCAGCTCAGCTCCTTCTTGGTGAACATGAAGTCCAGAAGCTTACGGATGAACACCAGAGCCAACACCTAGAGGAGAGAAGGAACTCTCCTTACATTCTCCTCCCGTCAACTAAGTGTGGTGAATGACATCGACACGTACTGTACCTACTGTACGTAAAGCTGAAGGTGAATACCGAATGAAATATGAAAGCTAAATAAATGCCAACTTACTCAGACGTGACATCTCTTTCTCAATCTCTCTTGTGCACGCACACAGACCCCCCCCCCCCCCCCCCAACACGTCCACCCCACCCTCCACACACGTTACCATCATGGGGAACACGATGGCATAATTTGAGGTCTTGATGACCCACAGCAGGACCAGGCAGCTGAGCTGGATGATGGTGAAGAGGTGGACCTTCCTCAGGGGAACGTGTCTCAGGTAGATGAAGTCTGGCTGGTGCTTGGCCGGCATGCCAAACAGCTTGAGACGGTCAAAGAACTGGATACCTCTCAGTGAGGACGCTCCCATGTACAAGAACACTCCATACAGTACAGGCATGGGGATAAACTGGAAACAGACAGCGCTCCATTTAGTCTTCAACAGTTATGTATGCGTGTGACTATGCTCTTGCACGTGCGCTTGTGTGCGTGACTGCTAAAGTGTGTGTGTTGTAATTGATCTCATCTATATCTGAGGTCTTGACCTCGGACCTCCCTCACCTTGAGGACAGAGGTCATGAACACGGAGCAGCCCATGAGTAGGAAGATCATGAGGCCGGTGAAGCGCTGCTCTCTGATCCCCAGGAACTTGGGCTGTTCCCCGGGGGCCGAGCACTCGGACTCCAGCTTCAGGCTGTTGACGTGGGAGATGGAAAGCACGGTGGCTGCCACGAACCAGGGCAGGCCCATCACAGAACACACCCCCAGCATCACCCCCACCACAAACAGGTCCAGGTGGTAGCCACAGCCCTTCTGTTGATGGGAACCAGATATATGGGGTTATAGCATCCATACAGCAGAGATACAGGCAGTATACATAGTCTATAATGCATTAACAACAAGGAGATATACTGTATACTGTTCAGATCTTTAGTTATGGAGAAATGAGGAACGGTATGCAAGGCTTTAGTTTAAATGGCAGCCATAGCCAAATGGAACAGAAATTAACTAGTCCCCCAAAAATGTTTGGTCAAAACCCTAAAATAGCTTTTAGGGCTTTGACTGTTAATTATATTGTAATAATGATCTGTTACGTTTTCAATTTCACACTTTAGCTGTGATCATTTTTACCATCATATAGCACTAAAAGCTGACACAGTAGAATGACTTGAATTGGCAGCCATTACCTTCAGTTTGTGCTCCTTCCTGTTGATGATAACAGCAGTGATCTGTTGGTCCATGAAGATGAGGATGGTACAGAGCAGCGCAGGGAGGACCGCGATTATAGTGGTCCACCACGGGTTGCGTCCTATTGGGTTCACTATCCAACCACGGTCGTCTCTGGTTGGCTGTGGGAGGGAGTGAACATGATCATGATCCGTGTGTGTGTCTGTGTGTGTGTGTGTGTGTGTGTGTACTCACCTTGAACTTGTTGGGGACCTGCAGTTTGGGTGAGGGGATTCCCAGGGCGTAGTCCACTAAGACCATGGTGAGGATGGTGATGAAGACAGCAAAGTCACTGATCTGGGCCCTCACCTGAAGAGCAAGAGATACTCACAGTCAAACTAGGAACTGAGCTCATGGTGAATCTCCTAGTGCTCAGTGTCATTTGAATACAAGTGAATTGTCTGCAACTTCTTCACTTGTCTGCTTGGCGCCACGGTGTATCACATCCATCTTGTTCAGGTCGTTGTTGTAAAAGACAATGTGTTCTCAATGACTTACCTGGTTAAATAAAGGCAAATAATCATAATAATAATAATGATAAAGTGCAATAAGTGTAGGATCTCAGATGCCACAAGGGGGCATCAGTATACCGGAAAATCAGCACTCATTGCCATATGATTGAAACAGAATGGGTAGATTATCATATTATTTCACACAATGAGGCACCAGTAGGCGGTTGAACACTGATACATCCACCAAAGTCTGAGAGATTAAGGGACAAGCATCAATCAATCAAATATCATTGAAATCCCTGCACATGTGGCTACCGGTCCACATCCCTTGCACTCAGGAAGCACGAGGTGTAGATGGACGTGCCTTGGTGGGGAAGTAGCGGCTGGTCTTGAACTCCTTGAGGAAAGCGGACATGAAGACAGTAGAGAAGAAGAGGACCACGGACCAGAAGAGGACGTCAGGAATGTAGGGTCCGTGGGGGCTACAGGCACTGCCCTCAAACTCCCCCCGGAACACAAAGCACTCCTACAACAGGAAGATACAGAGAGAGAGAGACCTGAGTGGAACCCCATACCCCATATATTTCCTATGAAGTTAAACAGGATAGACTGGCCGTCTTGCCTATTACATACTAAAACTCCATACTGTGTACTAACAGTACTTACATACAATTTAGAACGTGCTGTTTAGTAAAAATGTAGGCTATTCAGTAAGCAACAAATATAAACATAGTACTCATCCATTCTGAGAAGACATCATCTAATGCACAATCACACTTGTTCCCCACTATTTGCTTATTTTTGAAGAGCGCATCACCTATTCTGATTATCAGCTGCTGTCAAGCACACGTGGGTGTGAAAAGACGATTCTCTTCCTCAATAGTGTTGCAGCAAATTCTGTGCAGCGAACTGAGTATGACATCCTGGCATTTTAAGCATACGCATTTTATTTCACATTTCACATACAATAAAACATAATTTTGTCGCATACCCAAAAAGCCTGCTATTTAGAAAGCAAGTATGGGTATTTGGACACGGCCACTGTAAGGCATGAGTTACCTAGATAGGAAAGATAATAAGACCCAGTCGAAGTTAGCCTCTGGTCCCAGATCTGTTTGCACTTTTTATAGCCAACTAACTCGTACTGTATGGTTGCCACAACCATGGGCTTTACATACTTAACAGATCTGTAACCAGGCTATTTGGAAATGCATTGGCACACTCAACGTTAGATAAAATGTTTGTACATATAATCTGTAGTACTCTACCACTGACATTTCATATGAATGGCTCCACTATAAATATATTTCATGTCCTCTATGCACTGATTTGGACAGAATCAAAGGGCATGAGTGACTGGCCAATGCTGAACCATGTCTGTGTGAACCCAGTCATTCATACATGTATGCATGCACTTTGGATTGCAGTCACATAGTGTGTGTGTGCGTGCATGTGTGTGTGTGTGTGTGTGTGTGTGTGTGTGTGTGTGTGTGTGTGTGTGTGTGTGTGCGTGTGCGTGCATGTGTGCGTGACTGGCTTCATGCAGGTATGCATATAGTATGTGCATGCATGTGTGTGTGCATACGTGGGAGTGAGATTGACACACTAAGCCTTCAGAAGTGTGACAGAGTCACAGTGAATACTAAAAGAACGCTCTATGGTGACCGTGCGTGGATAAATCCTGTTGAAATCCTGCCTACATGTCTTTAATCCTGTCACACTGTTCTGTTCCCTCTGGGGAAACACATTGTACTACCAAGAGATAATGTCTATCTCTATAGCCTCACACCCCTCTCCAGGGGATGGCTATTTCACCATGAAAAATACACTATATTTATACAATATAATATTTGTAGCAATTTGCTGATGAGTGATGTTTTAGAAGTAATTGAGTAGGGAGTGTTAGTTACATTTTGTATTTATGTAACCTTTATTTAACTAGGCAAGTCAGTTAAGAACAAATTCTTATTTACAATGACGGCCTACCAAAAGGTAAAAGGCCTCCTGCAGGGACGGGGGCCGGGATTAAAATTAAAAAATAAAATACAAATATAGGACAAAACACACATCCCGACAAGAGAGACACCACAACACTACATGGAGACCTAGGTCAACAACATAGCTTGGCAGAAACACATGACAACACAGCATGGTAGCAACCCAACATGACAACAACATGGTAGCAACACAACATGGTACAAACATTATTGGGCACAGAAAACAGCACAAAGGGCAAGAAGGTAGAGACAACAATCATGTCTCAATATTACTTCAGGGGGTGGTTATTGGTCAATAGTACCCCGTAGTGCCTGACCCTGCACTATAATACTACTGACCTCTAGAAGTTCATGTGATGATTGCACAGTGCGGCTGGTGCTCCGCTACAGAAGGAGGTAGGTCCTTACAGAGCATGGCTTCATCCCCCTGAACCCAAGATCAGGGCTTTTAGGCTTCAAACCCCTCTTTACCTTGACCTCCATGCTGGTCCAGTTGACCTCTGATGCAGTGATGTTCCTGTCCTCCCAGTACCTCAGAGTGGAGTTGCTGGGATCCTTTGGCTCTACACACGCACACCTGCCAGAGCACAACACACATATGCATGGGTACACACACACACACACACACACACACACACACACACACACACACACACACACACACACACACACACACACACACACACACACACACACACACACACACACACGAGTGCATACAAACGCACACACACACATAAACAGTCACACAAAAGCCCGCAGACACACACATGCACAAGTACACACACACGTGCACGAGTAAACACACACAGACTCGTCATGTTCCAGCCTTAGTCTAAACATGTCAACACATCTGTGTCCTCTACTATATGAGTTGTTCCACCTCAAAAAGCACAAGAAAGAGAATTTGGATTGTTCTGAAATCCTTTCTGTAGTTAGAAACAGATAAGATTAGTGTTCCTGAAATATTATTTTGTTGAAATATAATTAGATTTCTGAGAAATTAAAGGATTGCACCCAAATTGGCCATTTTAATTTATAGGATTTATATGAGCAAAAGCAATTGGTTGTCTACCTAAAGTAGCAAAGAAAATGTTGTGATCCATTTAATTAACACAAGAGACCAGCTAAATGGATAAAAGGGTGTGGTGGCAGTAGCAGGAACAGTGGCAACACCTGGTACTTTCACACTAATTTATGATACAGAATACAAGTGACTTCAATGGCTAATTTCTCTGAACAGTGGGGGAAAAAACATCACGAGATTCACAGGGAATACATTACAAAGGATGAAGAAGCAATACTCCAAGCAGCAGCTCCGTACTACGTGCCAGACATAAAGAACTGATACTGTATACTGGTTGTTACGGTGGGTTTGGTATGGGATGTGGGGGTTCAGTGGGTGGCTTTCATTGGATTCCTCAAGTCTTAAGTCTCATTGTTATGAAGAATTATGCTCCAAATCGGATGTTAGGTACTATATTTATTTAAGATTATATGAATCCTATAAATTAAAAAACAGCCAATTTGGGGGACATCAATTTAATTTCTCAGAGATCAAATTATATTTCAACAAAATAATGTTTCAGGAATCCTAATCTTATCTGTTTCTAACTACAGAAACAATTTCAGAACAATCTGAGATGGCGGGTGACATGGCTTGACGAAATTTCATGGATTGACCCATAAGGATTAATGTCGATGACTTCACCAATGTACGGAAAACATTAACTTGACCGTACATTACATCGACTTGGAACGATTACATAATGTATTAATGTACGTCCCTGGGTTTACACATGGGATTATTCAGCATAGTGCAATAATCTTGGAACATTACCAAAAAACTGGATAAACTGCCCATATTGCTCATCTGTGCTTTGATGATGTAGCTAGCTAACACTAAAACTATGTGTACAGGACTCTGCTATACTGTTTGTGTTTTGGCCCCAAAAAACTGTTTTCCACCTGCAGTATTGTAAGTGGAGTACTACTTACACTTAAGAATACTACTTAAACAAAGAGGTCAAATTTACTCCTACCACTACGAGTTCCACTTAAGAGTAGTGGTAGTTAGTGGAGTACTGGTTCCATTAATGAGTACACTCTTAGAAAAAAGGGTTCCAAAAGGGTTCTTTGGCTGTCCCCATAGGAGAACCCTTTTTGGTTCCAGGTAGGGTCCTGTACACATAGTTTTAGTGTTAGCTAGCTACATCTTCAAAGCACTCTGTGGAAAGGGTTCTACATGGAACCCAAAATAGTTCTACCTGGAAACAACAGGGTTCAACCTGGAACAAAAAAGGGTTCTTCAAAGGGTTCTCCCGTGGGGACACCCGAAGAACCTTTTTAGGTTCTAGATAGCACCTTTTTTTATAAGAGTATACTACAGATTAAGAGTACTAGTTTAATTTGTTGGCAGTTAAAGGAGTACTACTTCCCCCTATGAGTACTACAGTTGAGTTTACTAGTTGCACTTACAAGTACTGGTAGTTAGAGGAATACCTAGTTCCACTTATGACTATTTGATCCACTCACGAGTATTAGTTCCACTAACTAATATTATTTCCATGACTTACGAGTACTGGGTGAGTTTCTGCAGGTTGTTGTTCATGTTGATGGGGTAGTGTTCCCCCAGGTGGATGAGTTTCTCCAGGGCCTCGTAGATGAAGATGATGCAGATGAGCGAGGCGAAGGCCTCCTCTGTGAAGCGGGTGATGTAACAGACTAGAGAGCTAGCGTCTGTAGCCACCAGGACCAGGCAGAGGAACGCCGTCCACAGGCCGATACAGGCCCTCAGGGAGAGGTAGGACAGATCATAGTCCCTGTGGACAAAAACACACACACACACGTGTAACTGGTGGGATGCGAACCCCCATCTCCCACTCGGGAGGCCAACGTCTTAACCATTAGACCAAAAGGACATTCCTTCTTGGGCCGAGGTTGTCACCGATTTCTACACGAGCGCACACATACACGGACACACACACACGCATGCGCACATACACACAGTAAGTGACTGCAATGCAAAGTGCGAGCGTGCATGAATGACTTGGTTCAGAGAGACACGATTCAGCATGAGCCAGTCACTCATACACGCACGTTGAGTCTGTCCAAATCTTTGCATAGTGGAAATGGAGTGACTAACATTAAATATATTTATAGTGGAGCCGTCAATATAAAATGTCAGTGGTACAGTACCACAGACATTGTACTTAACATTATCTGCCAATATATTTCCAATTAGCCTGGTCCCAGATCTGTTCGCATATATACAGTTGAAGTCGGAAGTTTACATACACCTTAGCCAAATACATTTAAACTCAGTTTTTCACAATTCCTGACATTTAATCAGAGTAAAAATTCCCTGTGTTAGGTCAGTTAGGATCACCACTTATTTGAGTATTTGATTGCCTTTAAATTGTTTAACTTGGGTCAAACGTTTCGGGTAGCCTTCCACAAGCTTCCCACAATGAGTTGGGTGAATTTTGGCCCATTCCTCCTGACAAAGCTGGTGTAACTGAGTCAGGATTGTAGGCCTCCGTGATCGCACACGCTTTTTCAGTTCTGCCCACAAATTGTCTATAGGACTGAAGTCAGGGCTTTGTGATGGCCCCTCCAATACCTTAACTTTGTTGTCCTTAAGCCATTTTGCCACAACTTTGGAAGTATGCTTGGGGTCATTGTCCATTTGGAAGACCCATTTGCGACCAAGCTTTAACTTCCTGATTGATGTCTTGAGATGTTGCTTCAACATATCCACGTAATTTTCCTGCCTCATGATGCCATCTATTTTGTGAAGTGCACCAGTCCCTCCTGCAGCAAAGCACCCCCACAACATGATGCTGCCACCCCCGTGCTTCACGGTTGGGATGGTGTTCTTCGGCTTGCAAGCCTCCCCCTTTTTCCTCCAAACATAACGATGGTCATTATGGCCAAACAGTTCCATTTTCGTTTCATCAGACCAGAGGACATTTCTCCAAAAAGTATGATATTTGTCCCCATGTGCAGTTGCAAACCGTAGTCTGGCTTTTTTATGGCGGTTTTGGAGCAGTGGCTTCTTCCATGCTGAGCAGCCTTTAAGGTTAAGTCGATATAGGACTCGTTTTACTGTGGAAATAGATACATTTGTACCCGTTTCCTCCAGCATCTTCACAAGGTCCTTTGCTGTTGTTCTGAGATTGATTTGCACTTTTCGCACCAAAGTACGTTCATGTCTAGGAGACAGAACGCGTCTCCTTCCTGAGCGGTATGACGGCTGCATGGTCCCATGGTGTTTATACTTGCATACTATTGTTCGTACAGATGAACGTGGTACCTTCAGGCATTTGGAAATTGCTCCCAAGGATGAACCAGACTTGTGGAGGTCTACAATTGTTTTTCTGAGGTCTTGGCTGATTTCTTTTGATTTTCCCATGATGTCAAGCAAAGAGGCACTGAGTTTGAAGGTAGGCCTTGAAATACATCCACAGGTATACCTCCAATTGACTCAAATGATGTCAATTAGCCTATCAGAAGCTTCTAAAGCCATGACATAATTTTCTGGAATTTCCCAAGCTGTTTAAAGGCACAGTCAAATTAGTGTACGTAAACTTCTGACCCACTGGAATTGTGATACAGTGAATAATAAGTGAAATAATCTGTCTGTAAACAATTGTTGGAAAAATGACTTGTGTCATGCACAAAGTAGATGTCCTAACCAACTTGCCAAAACTATAGTTTGTTAACAAGAAATGTGTGGAGTGGTTGAAAAACAAGTTAATGACTCCAACCTATGTAAACTTCCGACTTCAACTGTGTGTGTGTGTGTACACAAACACACACACACACACACACACACACACACACACACACACACAACACAGACACACATAAATACACACAGACACACACACACAGACACAAAAGGAGAGAATGTAGATAGTAGTTGAGATATTAATCAAACAACACATCAACACATTGAAAAACGAGTTTTAATGACTCCAACCTAAGTGTATGTAAACTTCCAACTTCAACTGTAGCCATAGTTATAGTCCCTGTGGACAAACACACACGTGTAACTGGTGGGATGCGAACCCTCATCTCCCACTCGGAAGACCAACGTCTTAACTATTAGACCAAAAGGACATTTCTTCTTGGGCCGAGGTTGTCATCGATTTTCACACGAGCGACACACACACGGACACACACACACACACACACACACACACACACACACACACACAGCCTTAGAAAAACCCATATACTTAAAGTCTTCCTGAATGCCAGGAACAATGTACTGTAGCCATGTCACAGTGAAGAGAGCACCTAAGACAATGTGACAATGTATCTGAAATGGGGCAAACTCACTTGCAGAATTTGAAGAGAATCTTCTCAAAGACTAGAACAGGGCCTGTGCTGCCTAGGATGGTGAGAGGCTGCCCAGCGAACAGGGAGTAGGCTATCCCCGTCATGGAGGCTCCGAACAGGGACTCAATTGCACTCTGGCCAAAAGGGGACGTGACAGTAATGGGTTAATGGACGACAGGTTACATAGCACTTTCATAATAGCTACACTGTCTGTGCAGTCTTTATTTGTTGAAGATGCTTATCTACTAGGGGATACGGCAACCAAAACCTAGCTATTCGTTTAGTTCAGCTTCATCAGGACACCATCGTGCTTACCTAACGTGTGAATATAAAAGTGCTTTATTGTTGTGCATAACACCATCAGAAATCCCAACGAACACATGAAGTAGGCCTTCAGGAAGCCAGACTGTTCTTCTGCCATTCGTGATAACATGTTAACGCTGCAAAGCCAATGCGTGTCATGTAGTATGAGCGGTGTGTCTTACTATGCGTCCCTCGGTGGCTTCCCCCAGCAGTCCTCCGAAGGTGATGACAGGAGACATGCAGGCACAGTAGAGGAAAAGAAAGGAGGCCAGACACTGCAGGCTCAAAGCGTCCGTGTAGTCAGATAGGTAGTGGGGCGCCTTGCGCTTGATGTCCATGAAGAACCCTCCAAAGAACCTGGAAATCACACACACATTAGAGCATGTACACGAGCACACACACACACCACCTTAGTGAACCAGCATCAAATACCATATGAAGTAAAAGGAGTCAAATGTGTTCCCTTTCATTTTTCAGTTTCAATTAAAAAGTATGCACCATAGTGTGTTTTTAAGTGTTTTTTGTTGTTGTTTTTTAAACATTCCCATAGGCCACACACTAGGAGGAGGGATGGAGAGAGGAAAGATTCTGTTAGAGGAAGCACATGGCGACATAGCCAGAGGCGCTTGTCAGGGTAACGGGAGGCGTGACTTTGAGTGGTATTTCAGCCGAGCGGGGATGGATGCTACGCTGTGGCCCTCCGGGAGATCATGGCTCACAGCAGAACTGGGCTGCAGGCCCATCTACTGTACACATCAGGATGAGTTCCTCAGAGACCTACTGTAGCAGGGAGCATCCCTTACAACTACATGACTTATTAAAAACCCACGACATACAGTACCACTTACTACAACTGCACATAGCCTACTGCCTCCCTCTAAATATACTGTATTACACTGCTGCAGCTTCCTCCTCACTCTAGATACACTCTACTACACTACTGTAGATACCCAAAACACGTGACACCTACAATAAAGTATGGTTAATAAAGTTGTAACACTGTATTGTGAGTGTCCATAAGTACTTATATGCTACTGCTAATAAGATACAAATAATTAATGAATTCATTTACATTATTTTGCACTGTTAAGTATTTATTAGGCATTTTATTAGGTAACACTTTGTTTACAGGATCAAAATGCGTATGAGCGAATGCTGTAGGCTATTAACTATTGAACTAATTATAGCCTATAAAACAGATTCAGGTCAGCACTTAGTTAATGCACACTTAGTGCTCGTATTATAAGTGGACATGATTACATGACGAACTAATAATAGCTAAATAAAAGATTGAAATCGGACCCCGTGTTGATGCACACAGGTAGTGATTTATATGTGGACATCAAATTGTACAATGAAGTGTTACCAAAATAGCTAGAGTGTTTTCTCCAGTGTTGTCGAGGCACATTTTAATAAGTGATGCTGGTCTTATGTAAGAAAGTATGCATGGATGATTCAAAATGCACGTATCACACTGAATCAATCACAGCTCTTTTTGTGAACGCAGAGCTTGAGGAACGAGAGAGACCCATAAGGATGTGTGTTTTTAAAGGATGGCTAGATGTACTGCTGGAGACAGGGAGAGCCGGAGAGGAGACAAAACAGGGGACTGAAAGACAAAGAGGACCTTAGATGGTCCACAGTGCTGTAGATCACACTCACAGTGCTAGCCAGCCTAATCTCAGCCCAAACACACACACACACCACTTCCCTTCAACTCACAACCACCACACACACACACACACACACACACACACACACACACACAAACTTACCTTCCTGTGCGCTGTAGCTCTGGGCCTCCATGGCCACCAGGTTCCTCTGCTTCTCCCAGATCTCCGTTGGGTAGAGGAGGGACCTTGCGCTTTTCCTGTGTGGTAAAGAATAGAGGTCAGAGGTCAGATGGAAAATAAATATTTATTTGCCAAAAATAGCTATATCATTTATTTTCAATGCATCTCCACTAGTAGGAATTGGCCTAAAATAGCCTGTCAGGCAAAACATTCCTTCCAACAACACGGGACTGCTTTTTTAAGGACAAGCAGTCTGGCACGTACCAAATACAGCTGATGATAGAAAAACAAAACAAATGGATTCAGAAGGGATTTAGAGCGTGTCCTTGGGGTACACCAGCAGTTAAATCCGAGTACAATTCAGATTGGGTTTAGCCAGTGATGCAGTCGGAAGCAAACTAACAGATGATGGCATAGGGTCAGAGCCAAATATATATGCATCTCAAAATAAGTCTCCAGGAAGAGGCTCACCTGAGAGGGCACGTTTTTGGGCGGCTCTATCCTGATGGAGGGGTCCCACTCCCCAGGTGGCAACACAGTCACCTGGTCCAGGAACTCATCGATGCCGGCCACCAGGTCGTTCCTGTCCTTGGCTTTATACGCCACGTCATGGAACACCTGGGAGGGTGCACAGAAAGAATGGGGTTAACCTGTATGCGTCATCATGAGCTGTTCTTAAACTTGGCTAACATAACCAAAGGCCACACAGGGAAAAGTACACACAGGACTACTGCAACGTGGCTACTTACCTCGTCTGTCATCAGAGTTGCGATGGATCGGCCAATCTCATGGTACTGTGGTCCTTTTCCCAGAGGCCCCAGCAGAATGAACAGGAATCTGAGGGAGAACAGAGAAGAATGTTTTAACCATGTTTTTTTTTACCTTAAATAGAGTGCATCCACTCAGGAACTTACCCAATGCAAAAACACCTATCCCACTTTAGTTCCGAACACATACAATTCATAGTATTAACAGTAATCATCATTAACAACAATATTATAATATAATGAGAGTGTGTGTGTCTGACCTGGTGGTGATGGGGACCTCAGCTAGGCCGTTGAGCAGCACGGCGGGACACAAACGGACAAAGGCCACCACGGGCTGCTCCAGGAACTCTAGCTCCCCCACCAGGACGTTGGATGCCTCTGCACCGGGTGGAATCTTCTTCATGAAGTGGAGGTCAATCTACAGACATTAATCCTATTTAGCTAATAGGAGATGGGAAAATATGCTAAATAGGGTCGACTAAAATGAGGGCCAAGGGATCATGGATAGGCCCACTGAGAAATCTGTCATAAATAGGCTACAGCAGATGTTTGGCTAGATACGGGGTTGTGACTAGAATCAGTGGGTTTATTATTCATTGAGCTACAGAGAAATGGCTAAACACTTTGAGTGGGTCACACAGCGTAGTAAATGCACTGGTCCAACACATAAAAACTGGTGGTTAGCATAGTCACAGTAATGTAGCTACTAGCTAATGTACTGCATGTCGATAAAAAAGTAGAATTGTGCTTAGTGGAAACTTTTGGGTGACCTGGTAGCCTGGTAGCCAACCTTAGTATGACAACAACCATAGGAGTTGGCTATACAGAACATACAAATAATGGTGCGACCAGGCTAGGTGAGTGGGGCCTTACTTTGCTGAAGTCCACATGGCTGTTCTCCCGGCTGACATGTTCCTTGCCCTCTGTGGTGGCTGGCTGGGACTGGGGAGAGACAGTCTGACCTGGGCGACATCAGGACAGGAGAGAGCCAGCCTGTTAGTCACTCTCACTGGACAACATACTGCACTGTATTCGGATTAAGACTTTTAGTGTAACACTATAATCTAGATGAAATTCATCAATTGATTAATCCTTCCTAGATTAAAGAAGGAATGAGGCCTTGACGATAGTCTTTGTGATCAAAACGTTGCACTTCCTAAGTTGAATTTGCAAGTAGTACTATTTTACTTTGAAGGTTTGGTACTGCCCAAGAGATTAGAGAAAACACAGGGAGATTATCTATGGCGGTAATGAAGTGGTTATGAAGTGGTTATGACTGGTTTCTGTGTTTGCAACATCTAAATGAGTTCCATTTGAGAAAGGCCCAGTGTTAGTCTCAGACTAGACTATAGGCGTCCTGGCTAGTTGCCTGTATAGATCTCCTCATCTGGGTCCATTGTTGGGATAGGGCAGTAACCCTGGGCAACAGCCTGGTGGAAGCTGAAGCGAACGGATCTCCGCTTAGCGCTGCGAGGCAGGGATTGGCTGTCTGGATCTGAGGCGAGGTGGCCACGGTAGGAGTGCTTTGACGGGGTGGGGCTTACAGATGGGGAAGGGGTGATGGTGGAGGTGGACACACACAGAGGCCATGGCTTGCAGGAGAAGGCCTGTATGTGTGTGTTTCTGTCAGTCTCGGGGGGTGCCTTCGTCTTAAAGGTGCAAAAGAGGGGGGAGCTGTCGACTGGATGTGTAAACGAACACACACAAGCAGATATGTGTGTGTGTGTGTGTGTGTGTGTGTGTGTATATATATATACATATATATATACTGTTGAAGTCGGACGTTTACATACAACTCAACCAAATAAATGTAAACTCAGTTTTTCTCAATTCCTGACATTTAATCCTAGTAAAAATTCCGTCTTAGGTCAGTTAGGATCACCACTTTATGTTAAGAATGTGAAATGTCAGAATAATAGTAGAGAGAATAATTTATTATTGTATTTCTTTCATCACATTCCCAGTGGGTCAGAAGTTTACGTACACTCAATTAGTATTTGATAGCATTGCCTTTAAATTGTTTAACTTGGGTCAAACGTTTCGGGTAGCCTTCCACAAGCTTCCCACAATAAGTTGGGTGAATTTTGGCCCATTCCTCCTGACAGAGCTAGTGTAGCTGAGTCAGGTTTGTAGGCCTCCTTGCTCACACACACTTTTTCAGTTCTGCCCACAAATCTTCTATAGGATTGAGGTCAGGGCTTTGTGATGGCCCATTTGCGACCAAGTTTTAACTTCCTGACTGATGTCTTGAGATGTTGCTCCAATATATCCACATAAATTTCCTTCCACATGACGCCATCTATTTTTTGAAGTACCACAGTCCCTCCTGCAGCAAAGCACCCCCACAACATTATGCTGCCACCCCCGTGCTTCACGGTTGGGATGGTGTTCTTCAGCCTGCAATTCACCCCCTTTTTCCTCCAAACATAACGATGGTCATTATGGCCAAACAGTTCTATTTTTGTTTCATCAGATCAGAGGACATTTCTACAAAAAGTACGATCTTTGTCCCCATGTGCAGTTGAAAACCGTAGTCTGGCTTTTTTATGGTGGTTTTGGAGCAGTGGCTCCTTCCTTGCTGAGCGGCCTTGCAGGTTAATGTCGATATAGGACTCGTTTTTACTGTGGATATAGATACTATTGTACCTGTTTCCTCCAGCATCTTCACACGGTGCTTTGCTGTTGTTCTGGGATTGATTTTCCCTTTTCGCACCAAAGTGCGTTCATCTCTAGGAGACAGAACGCGTGTCTTTCCTGAGCGGTATGACGGTTGCGTGGTCCCATGGTGTTTATACTTGCATACTATTGTTTGTACAGACGAATGTGGTACCTTCAGGCGTTTGGAAATTGCTCCCAAGGTCTTGGCTGATTTCTTTTGATTTTCCCATGATGTCAAGCAAAGAGGCACTGAGTTTGAAGGTAGGCCTTGAAATACATCCACAGGTACACCTCCAATTGACTCAAATGGTGTTAATTAGCCTATCAGAAGCTTCTAAAGCCATGACATAATTTTCTGGAATTTTCCAAGCTGTTTAAAGGCACAGTCAACTTAGTGTATGTAAACTTCTGACCCACTGGAATTGTGATACAGTGAATTATAAGTGAAACCTAACCGACTTGCCAAAACTATAGTTTGTTAACAAGAAATGTGTGGAGTGGTTGAAAAACGAGTTTTAATGACTCCAACCTATGTAAACTTCCGACTTCAACTGTGTGTGTATATACACACACACACACACACACACATATATATATGCAAACAACACAGACACACACACATAAATACACAGAGACACACACACAAAAGGAGAGAATGTAGATAGAAGTTGAGATATTAATCAAACAACACATCAAGTCACATAGAGACAACACAGCACAACAATCAGAAAAGCCACAAAACTGTGATTGGTGTGTGGTTGGTTGGTTGGTTGGTGAGCTCACCGTTCTTGTCCATGGAGTGGGGCTCGGAATGCTTCTTGCCGATGTCGGCGAAGGAGCGTACGATGGGGATGCGGTTGGCCAGCTTCTTGTGGTTCTGGTGGTGGTGCTGCTTCAGGAGCGCCTCACGGATCCTCCTCCTCACATCCTCCCCCACCACGGTCGACACCTCATGCTGGTCCAAGACCATATCTGAGAGAACACACATATAGATTGGTTAGGGGTTTGAGTGCCTTGCTCAAGGGCACAACGGCAGTAGTTGGCACCTGACATTCTAACTCCGGTAACTCTCCAGTTGCAGACTCACTCCCGCCAGACTTTCCCCGTCGACCCTCGGATTTGAACCGGCAACCTTCTGGCCACCCTCCATTACAGCACCACTCTACGTACCGGCGATCTCCTCCAGTGAGTTGGCCCTCATGTCCAGCAGCACAGTGCCATTGAGGATGCAGCTCCTCAGCTCAAACAGGCTATGAAGAGACAGGGTGGCTACGTAGGGCTTGCTCCAACGCTCACCTCCATCCTCCACGTCCTCCTCAAACTTCAGCCACCTACACACACACAAACAGATACGCATAAGCAGAAAAACGGACACCTGATTGGCTGTGGAGCTGGAGCGGGTCGTGCGATTGGTTACCTGGCGGTCTCCTTCCACTCTGCGTCCTCGCCCTCTCTCAGGCAGATCTCATCCAGCTCAGTGAAGAGGGCATGAGGTATGTGCTCCTCATCACCATCCTCTGTCCCTAGAAGGAACTGCACCCTCTGGGCAGGAGTGTCTGCTGTAGAGGGGTAGAGGACGTGAAGGAGAGAGTTGGGAGTGTGGAGAGGGGGGAAGATGAGAAAGAGAGAAAGGGTGGTGAGAGAAAGAAAAAAAATGTTTTCCCAAACACAATGTGTCTAAACTCTGGTGTCCAAACACCCAGCGTGCCCTAGACATTCTGTCTGAGAACCAACGAGGTTCACCTAGCCACATAATAATACACACAGGCACAAACGACCTGAGAACACAGCAGGAAAGGTGTGGCCACAGCACTGAAGGGAGTGATTGAAGAAGCTTCTTCTACTTTCCCCAATGCACAAGTGGTTATCTCCACCCTGCTACCATACAGCGGGTAAACGCAAGTATTTCCCATGACTGTGCCTCAAAACCAAATGTTTTCCTGGCCCACCACTCCACCCTGGAGTTGAACGGCCTCTATGACCAGGTCTACCTATACAAAGCAGCAGTGCACACCTTCGCCCGGACTCTAAAGGACATCGCACTCAAACGCAGCCCCAATACTTCACACAGGAACAACAGATCAATAGACACCACGCCCAGACCAGCGAGACACTCTCCCAGACCTGCGGGACCTCCCCGGACCTCCAGATAGAAGACCCACGCCGAGAGGACCTACATCCGGACCACAACACCACCAGCCACATACACACCCCCACCCCAACCGATCAACATTCCCCCAAGTCAACCATGCCCACACCCCATTTAGGCCCCCTCAGATCAGACCTATGACCCTCCTGCTCACCCCATGCACCCCACCCCCACAAAGAGGGCCTCAACATGGAAGTCACACATACGCCCAGGCCATGAGCGGGCAAACAGGCCCAACCCCCACTCTTACACTAGCCCAAGCCAGGCTCTGCTCACACTTAATGGCCTGAGGCCAAACCACACGACCAACAACATTAGACACTTTATGGAACACAAAGCCTTCACTATCTCATCCTGGAATATCCAAGGCCTGAGGTCATCTGGCTTTGGCCTAAAGAGCAGGAACCTGGACTTCATCAAAGAAATCAGAAATACAGACATTGTCATCCTACAAGAAACCTGGTATAGAGGAGACAGACACACTAGTTGCCCTCTAGGTGACAGAGAGCTGGTAGTCCCATCCAACAAACTACCAGGTGTGGTAGGGGGTATGCTAATTTGTTATAGAGCAGACCTAACTCACTCCATTAATCAAAACAGGAACATTTTACATTTGGCTAGAAATTCAAAGGAAATGATTTTAACAGAAAAACTTCCTCCTGTGTCCCCACTAGAATCCCCATACTTTAATGAAGACAGCTTCTTCATCCTGGAGGGGGAAATCAATCATTTCCAGGCCCAGGGACAAGTCTATGGTGACCTAAATGCCAGAACTGGACAAGATCCTGACACCCTCAGCACATAGGGGGACAAACACCTGGCTGGAGGTGACAGCATTCCCTCCCTCATATGCCCCCCTAGGCACAAATATGACAATATAACCAACAAAAATGGGTCACAACTCCTGCAGCTCTGTTGCACGCTAGGTATGTACATAGTCAATGGTAAGCTTCGAGGGGACTCCTATGGTAGGTACACCTACAGCTTATCACTTGGCAGTAGTACTGTAGACTACTTTATCACTGACCTCAACCCAGAGTCTCTCAGAGTGTTCACAGTCAGCCCACTGACACCCCTATCAGACCACAGCAAAGTCACAGTCTACTTGAACAGAGCAATACTCAATCACGAGGCATCAAAGCCAAAGGAACTGAGTAATATGAAGAACCGCTATAGATGGAAGGAATGTAGTTTGGAAACCTACTAAAAAACAATTAGGCAACAACAAATTCAATCCCTTTTAGACAACTTCCTGGACAAAACATTCCACTGTAATACTGAAGGTGTAAACTTGGTAGTAGAAAATCTCAACAGTATATTTAACCTCTCAGCTTCCCTATCAAATCTCAAAATCTCAAATACAAAACCGAAGAAAATGAATAACAATGACAAATGTTTTGATGAAGAATGCAAATATCTAAGAAAGAAATTGAGAAACCTGTCCAACTAAAAACATTGAGACCCGGAAAACCTGAGACTACGCCTTCACTACGGTGAATCACTAAAACAATGCAGAAATACACTACGGAAAAAGGAACAGCATGCCAGTAATCAGCGCAATGTAATTGAAGAATCCATAGACTCTAACCACTTCTGGTAAAATTGGAATACACTAAACAAAACAACAACACAAAGAATTATCTATCCAAAACGGAGATGTATGGGTAAACCACTTCTCCAATCTTTTTGACTCTATAACAAAGACCAAAGACCAAACAGCAAAAACATACATGATGAAATACAAATCTTAGAATCAACTATTAAAGACTACCAGAACACACTGGATTCTCCAATTACCTTGAATGAACTACAGGACAAAATAAAAACCCTCCAACCCAAAAAGGCCTGTGGTGTTGATGGTATCCTCAATGAAATGATCAAATATACAAACAACAAATTCCAATTGGCTATACTAAAACCCTTTAACATCATCCTTAGCTCTGGCATCTTCCCTAATATTTGGAACCAAGGACTTATCACCCCAATCCACAAAAGTGGAGACAAATTTGACCCAAATAACTACCGTGGGATATGCGTCAACAGCAACCTTGGGAAAATCCTCTGCATTATTTTTAACAGCAGACTCGTACATTTCCTCTGTTAAAACAATGTACTGAGCAAATGTCAAATGGGCTTTTTACTTAATTATCGTACGACAGACCATGTTTTCACCCTGCATACCCTAATTGACAAACAACAAACCAAAACAAAGACAAAGTCTTCTCATGCTTTGTTGATTTCAATAAAAGCCTTTGACACAATTTGGCATGAGAGTCTGCTATATAAATTGATGGAAAGTGGTGTTAGGAGAAAACATACAACATTATAAAATCTATGTACACAAACAACAAGTGTGCAGTTAAAAAATGCAAAAAACACACACATTTCTTCCCACAGGGCCATGGGGTGAGACAGGGATGCAGCGTAAGCCCCACCCTCTTCAACATATATATATTATATATATATAATATATATATAAAAAATATATATATAATATATATATATATATATATATATATATCTCAACGAATTGGCGAGGGCACTAGAAAAGTCTGCAGCACCCGGCCTCACCCTACTAGAATCTGAAGTCAAATGTCTACTGATTGCTGAAGATCTGGTGCTTCTGTCACCAACCAAGGAGGGCCTACAGCAGCACCCCCTGCACAGATTCTGCCAGACCTGGGCCCTGACAGTAAATCTCAGTACGACCAACATTTTTTTTATTTTTTTATTTCACCTTTATTTAACCAGGTAGGCCTGTTGAGAAAAAGTTCTCATTTACAACTGCAACCTGGCCAAGATAAAGCAAAGAAGTGCGACAAAAAACAACAGAGTTACACATAGGATAAACAAAAGTACAGTCAATAACACAATTGAAAAATCTATATGCAGTGTGTGCAAATGGAGTAAGGAGGTAAGGCAATAAATAGGCCATAGTAGCAATTACAATTTAGCAAATTAACACTGAAGTGATAGATGTGCAGATGATGATGTGCAAGTAGAAATACTGGTGTGCAAAAGAGCAAAAAAGTAAATAAAAACAATATGGGGATGAGGTAGGTAGTTGGGTGGGCTATTTACAGATGGGCTATGTACAGCTGCAGCAATTGTAAGCTGCTCAGATAGCTGATGCTTAAAGTTAGTGAGGGAGATATGTCTCCAACTTCAGCGATTTTTGCAATTCGTTCCAGTCATTGGCAGCAGAGAACTGGAAGGAAAGGCGACCAAAGTGTGTGTTGGCTTTGGGGATGTCCAGTGAGATATACCTGCTGGAGCGCGTGCTATGGGTGGGTGTTGTTATGGTGACCAGTGAGCTGAGATAAGGCTGTGCTTTACCTAGCAAAGACTTATAGATGTCCTGGAGCCAGTGGGTCTGGCGAGGAATATGTAGCAAGGGCCAGCCGATGAGAGCATACAGGTCGCAGTGCTGGGTGGTGTATGGGACTTTGGTGGCAAAACGGATGGCTCTGTGATAGCAAACTGGATGCAGTCTGAGTAGAGTGTTGGAGGCTATTTTGTAAATGACATCGCCAAAGTCGAGGTTTGGTAGGATAGTCAGTTTTACGAGGGTATGTTTGGCAGCGTGAGTGAAGGAGGCTTTGTTGCAATTCTAGATTTAATTTTGGATTGGAGATGCTTAATATGAGTCTGGATGGACTAGTTTACAGTCTAGCCAGACACCTAGGTATTTGTAGTTGTCCACATATTCTAAGTCAGAACCGTCCAGAGTAGTGATGCTAGTCGGGCGGGCAGGTGCGGGCAGCGACCATTTGAAAAGCATGCATTTAGTTTTACTAGCATTTAAGAGCAGTTGGAGGCCACGGAAGGAGTGTTGTATGGCATTGAAGCTCGTCTGGATGTTTGTTAACACAGTGTCCAAAGAAGGGCCAGATGTATACAGAATGGTGTCGTCTGTGTAGAGGTGGATCAAGGAATTACCCGCAGCAAGAGCGACATCATTGATATATACAGAGAAAAGAGTCGGCCCGAGAATTGAACCCTGTGGTACCCGCATAGAGACTGCCAGAGGTCCGGACAACAGGCCCTCCGATTTGACACACTGAACTCTGTCTGAGATGTAGTTGGTGAACCAGGCGGGGCAGTCATTTGAGAAACCAAGGCTGTTGAGTCTGCCAATGAGAATACAGTGATTGACAGAGTCGAAAGCCTTGGCCAGGTCGATGAATACGGCTGCACAGTATTGTCTTTTATCGATGGCGGTTATGATGTCATTTAGGACCTTGAGCGTAGCTGAGGTGCACCCGTGACCAGCTCAGAAACCGGATTGCACAGCGGAGAAGGTACGGTGGGATTTGAAATGGTCAGTGATCTGTTTGTTAACTTGGCTTTCGAAGACTTTAGAAAGGCAAGGCAGGATGGATATAGGTCTGTAACAGTTTGGGTCTAGAGTGTTTCCCCCTTTGAAGAAGGGTTGATCGCGGCAGCTTTCCAATCTTTAGGGATTTCGGATGATATGAAAGAGAGATTGAACGGACTAGTAATAGAGGTTGCGACAATGGCGGCGGATAATTTTAGAAAGAGAGGGTCCACATTGTCTAGCCCGGCTGATTTGTAGGGGTCCAGATTTTGCAGCTCTTTCAGAACATCTGCTATCTGGATTTAGGTGAAGGAGAAGGGGAGGCCTGGGCAAGTAGCTGTGGGGGGTGCAGAACTGTTGGCTGGGTTTGGGGTAGCCAGGAGGAAAGCACGGCCAACCGTAGAGAAATGCTTATTGAAATTCTCGATTATCGTGGATTTATCGGTGGTGACAGTGTTTCCTAGCCGCAGTGCAGTGGGCAGCTGGGAGGAGGTGCTCTTATTCTCCATGGACTTTACAGTGTCCCAAATCTTTTTGGAGTTAGAGCTACAGGATGCAAATTTCTGTTTGAAAAAGCTAGCCTTTGCTTTCCTAACTGACTGTGTGTATTGGTTCCTGACTTCCCAGAAATGTTGCATATCGTGGGGACTATACTAAAAAAATAGTATTCCAAAAAGGGTCCAGTCACCAGGACCACAAATACAAATTCCATCTAGACACCGTTGCCCTGGAGCACACAAAAAAACTATAGATACCTTGGCCTAAACATCAGTGCGACGGATAACTTCCACAAAGCTGTGAACGATCTGAGAGACAAGGCAAGAAGGTCATCAAAATGCCATCAAATGCCATCAAAAGGAACATAACATTCGACATACCAATTAGGATCTGGCTAAAAATACTTCAATCAGTTATAGAACCCATTGTCCTTTATGGTTGTGAAGTCTGGGATCTGCTGACCAACCAAGAATTCACAAAATGGGACAAACACCAAACAGACTCTGCATGCAGAATTCTGCTAAAATATCCCCAGTGTACAACGTAGAACACCAAATAATGCATGCGAAGCAGAATTAGGCCGATACCCGCTAATAATCAAAATCCAGAAAAGAGACGTTATATTCTACAACCACCTAAAAGGAAGCGATTCCAAAACCATAACAAAGCCATCACCTACAGAGAGATGAACGTGGAGAAGAGTCCCCTAAGCAAGCTGGTCCTGGGCCTCGATTCACAAACACAAACACACCCCACAGAGCCCCAGAACAGCAACACAATTAGACCCAACCAAATCATGAGAAAACAAAAAGATAATTACTTGACACATTGGAAAGAATTAACAAAAAACAGTGCAAACTAGAATGCTATTTGGCCCTAAACAGAGAGTACACAGTGGCAGAACACACACTGTGACTGACCCAAACTTAAGGAAAGCTTTGACTATGTACAGACTCAGTGGTAAGCATAGCCTCGCTATTGAGAAAGGCTGCCGTAGGCAGACCTGGCTCTCAAGAGAAGACAGCCTACGTGCACACTGCCCACAAAATGAGGAGGAAACTGAGCTGCACTTCCTAACCTCCTGCCCAATGTATTACCATATTAGAGACACATATTTCCCTCAGATTACACAGATCCACAAAGAATTCGAAAACCAAAATGCGATTTTGATAAACTCCCAAATCTACTGGGTGAAAAACCGCAGTGTACCATCACAGCAGCAAGATTTGTGACATGTTGCCACAAGAAAAGGTCAACTAGTGAAGAACAATCACCATTGTAAATACAACCAATATTTATTTTCCCTTTTGTACTTTAACCATTTGTACAGCGTTACAACACTGTATATACACATAATATGACATTTGAAATGTCTTTACTATTTTGGAACTTCGGTGAGTGTAATGTTAACTGTTCATTTTTATTGTTTATTTCACTTTTGTATATTATCTACTTCACTTGCTTTGGTAATGTTAACATATGTTTCCCATGCCAATAAAGCCCCTTGAATTGAAAGAGAGCGAGAAAGAGAGAGACAGAGAGAAAACATGGAGAGAGAGAGAGAGAGAGAGAGAAAGAAAGAAAGAGAGACAGAGAGCATGGTGAGAGAGAGAGAGAGAGAGAAAGAGAGAAAAAGAGAGACAGATAGAGAAAGAGCGAGAGAGAGAAAGAGAAAGAGAGAAAAGAGAAAGAGAGTGAAAGAGAGAAAGAAGAAAGAGAGGGATAAAAAAGGAGAGAGAAAGAGAGAGAGAGAGAGAGAGAGAGAGAAAAGAGTGCAGAGAAGAGGTGTGAAGAGACATCAATCAATGTAGCCTGGGTGCCAGTCTGTTCACGGCAATCTCAACTTTCACTATGCAGACAAATTTTGTGCGGGGTCACTGATTTAGTTTGAGAAATTCGACATGAGCTAGCAACTAGTCAGGACAGACAGAAAGAGGTTGCTTAGCAACTTGAGAAAAAAAGGATCTGTGGTACAAAAAAAGTGACAGAATTCCAATATTTGCATAACCCAATATTTGCATAACCATTGCGTTATTGAATCAGGATCACAACTTCTGTTCTCTTTTGGCTCATTAATGATAGTTGGCAAGAGCACAAAGAGATCTGAGACCTGGCTAGTGTCAATGACGGAGAAACAAGAACAAATGACAAGTCACACATTTTCACAGGGAACATTTTGTCATTACACTCCCCCTGTAGACTTACAATGCACTCTTAGAAGAAAAAAAACTTTGAAGAACACTTGTTGGTTCCAGGTAGAACCCTTTCGGTTCCAAATAGAACCGGTTTGGGTTCCATGTAGAACCCTTTCCACAGTGTGTTCTGCATGGAACCCAAAAGGCTTCTACATGGAACCAAAAAGGGTTTTCCAATGTGACAGCTGAAGAACCCTTTTTTCTAAGAGTGTGGTTTGGTCACATTTTCCCAGAGAACATTCTTTGCAGCACACTCCCCCCATAGACTTACTGTGGGAGGGTGATTCTCTGCCATCGCCGTCCACCCCAGATTCCCTCTCTTTGGATCTCTTCCTGCTGTTTTTGTTGTGGCCGCCATGGTGACGGTGACGTCGGTGGGACTTCCTCCCCAGGGGAACGTGGACCCCGATGTAAAGGGTCCGGTGGCCTGCGGACACAATGAAAACGTGGCATCAAACTACAATCACTACAACCCCAGAAATGTAGGGCTTACAATACGTGCATTTACAAAAATATACTTTTGAAATGTGATGCATTCATTAAAACGCAAGGCCCTGATGGAGAAGAAAAAAAAAATCACTTGGGCCAGATTCATACAAAACAAATGACAATTTGGTGTCAGCTGGAAATGTAATACTGAAGCACTGCAATGATAACACACCCTTTCTCACTCTCTCTCTTTCTCACTCCCCCTCCATCTTTCTCCCTCCCTCGTTATATGCCACACTCTCAGTCTCTTCCCTGTTCCTCACCCTCTCTCTCGCTCTGCAGGGTGAGCATAATCTATGCCGACTCCAATGCTGAGCTAGGACAGCCAAAATGGCCTGCCCTATAGGTCTCAAACCAGCTGTGGGAGAGCCAGGGTACACAGGGTGACATGGACAAGACCCTGTCCCACTCATATCTCTGTCATATCTCTGTCCCCACCTCCAGGCCTGCTTTAACAGCACTACTCAGTGTAAGTACTGTTTAACAAAAACAACCATGCCCAGAAACTAAGGCAGTAAGTCAAGGACAGGATGATTCTAGCAATATGTCTCCCTGAAACGTCATGTGTGACAGCTTTAGTGTGTGGCCTGTTACAGTCACAACCACCACAACATGCATCTCTGAGTCAGCCGGCAACACAATGACATCAACAAAACATCCAACATGGTATATATCACAGTACAATAGAGTAAATCTCCCTTTGAATGTGTCGTAGAGACTATTACGAAAGACAATAGGGCAGCCTAGGACATGCCTGGTTGAAACACTGAGGACCCCGGAGGACCCTGGCTGCGAGTCAAGACGAGAGGTTTTCTATAAAATGATCACAACATCCCTCAGGCCGGTGAACTTGCTGATGTGATGGAACGTCTGTTCTCTCCCATCCTGCTCTCTGTGGCATGAAAGTGACCCACGTATTAAGACATTATTGTGTGGCCTCTGTGTGTGTGTGTGTGTGTGTGTGTGTGTGTGTGTGTGTGTGTGTGTGTGTGTGTGTGTGTGTGTGTGTGTGTGTGTGTGTTTGTTCCTCGTCTTCACTACAGTGTCCTCTCTCACAAATCCATAGGGTCTCCTTATGGGGTAGCAAGGAATACTACACCAGAGCAAATACAGTGTGACAGTTTCCACTGCAGGCAGAACAAATAATCATGGCAACCGTGAGTGTCTGAGAAAGGTCACTGGGTGCATTCCAGTTCTCGTAACCTGCTCCCGCTCCTTGTCTACTTGTGTCCTCTCCTTCCACCCATAAGTGATATGAAGTCACAGACTATGTAAAAGCAGAATAGGGTTAGGTAGCGGTGGAGACAAGGGGAGACAGCCGGTTTAGACTAATTGAGAAGCATCCCTTAAACTGTTAATGTTGACTCACCTTCCAGCTCCTCCTTCTCAAAGTTGGTGTTGAGCATGGAGCGAGTGCCCCCTCTGTCCAGGACCGCCTCCTCATCAGTCCTCTATAGGAGACAAAGAGAGAGAGATAAAGATAAAGATAGAGGGAGAGAGAAAGAGAGAGAAAGATAGGAGAGAGAGAGATAGATAGAGGGAGAGAGAAAGAGAGAGAGGGGAGAGAGAAAGAGAGAAAGATAAAGAAAGAGAGAGAGCGGGGAGAGAGAGTGAGATAAAGATAGAGAGAAAGAGAGAGAAATAAAGAGAGAGATAAAGAGAGAGAGATGAAGGTGGGCCGAACAGGCTGTTGTGGAGCGGGTCGGGAGTTAAGTTCCTTGGTGTCCACATCGCCAACGAACTATTATAGTCCAAACGACTTAATACGCACATGTATTTACAGTATGTACAGTATAAAGATAGCCATTCCTTTGCACATCAAGAGATTTTCACAGAAAAAGCGCAGAGTGCTGTTTTTTTAATGGGCCTAGCACACGAGTGGTGAAATTGGCCCAGTGACCATTCCACCATGTCAAAACGACCATTCTGTACACGGAGCCAAATTTGAATGAAGAAAAAAGCCAAAACTCTTATATAAGAGGCCTCTGGCATCCTGCCATCCTCCTGCTGCAAGAGGATGAGTCCTTAAATAAACACACAGCAGCTTCATGATGCTAACTTCATCAGACAGTCACCATGGCAACACATGTGGCCAATCACAATTTTTATGAATTCACCTTCCCTGACTACCCAGATAGTTTTATTGTTTTAGTCAGGTTTTATATTTTTTTTCTTACAAGGATGCTTCCTCATGCGTGTGGTCAGATATATACTGACTCTCACACAGCTGCCGAGAGGAACACTGTTGTTGACCCAAAAGACTGTCCTGATAATGGCTAGGATTGTTGTAGGAGAAATACTGGTTGTGGGGTCGAGGATCTCAGAGGGTTGATGGGGGGTGTGTGTCCCCAAATTAACATGTTTCTGTACAGGGAGTTGTAGGCTTAATCTTTTTGCCAAATAACATGAGGTGACATAGGAGGTGCTGGGTGCCAGTGGTAAGCTGGTAAAACATGAGTGTCACGGCTATACTCACAGATGCCGCGTAATGCTAGTTAATTCCCTTTGGTAATCAGCCACACTTCATTCACAATCATCTCTAAGCACAAATCAATGCTACACTCAAATCATCTCTGGATACTGCTGAGCTTTTCCATATTGCATCATTTGACAATCTAATCAGAGTAGATTGTAATCAGCACTTAACGTGATTGGAAAACGTAAACAGTGAATCTACAGCACTTTGGTTAGACGGTGTAGAACCATACAACAGTGTATTAGTAATACAACAGACATGGAAATGAGCTACAGATAACAGTGGTTGTATTATTCCTATCATGTCGCTTAATTATAGAACTTTTTGATGTTTTTAGGCCTGTAGCTGGCGGAAGCATCTCAGAACCTGACACTGGCTCTACCCCACAGCTTCCAAAGTTACATTTGAAGTCGGAAGTTTACACACACTTAGGTTGGAGTCATTAAAACTCAGTTTTGGCAGGTCGGTTAGGACATCTACTTTGTGCATGACACAAATCATTTCCCCAACAATTGTTTACAGACAGATTATTTCACTTATAATTCACTGTATCACAATTCCAGTGGGTCAGAAGTTAACATACACTAAGTTGACTGTGCCATTAAACAGCTTGGAAAATTATGTCATGGTTTTAGAAACTTCTGATGGCCTAATTGACATAATTTGAGTCAATTGGAGGTGTACCTGTGGATGTATTTCAAGGCCTACCTTCAAACTCAGTGCCTCTTTGCTTGACATCATGGGAAAATCAAAAGAAATCAGCTAAGACCTCATAAAATAATTGTAGACCTCCACAAGTCCGGTTCATCCTTGGGAGCAATTTCCAAATGCCTGAAGGTAACACGTTCATCTGTACAAACAATAGTATGCAAGTATAAACACCATGGGACAACGCAACCGTCATACCGCTCAGGAAGGAGACGCGTTCTGTCTCCTAGAGATGAACGCACTTTGGTGTGAAAAGTGCAAATCAATCCCAGAACAACAGCAAAGGACCTTGTGAAGATGCTGGAGGAAACAGGCACACAATTATCTATATCCACAGTAAAAGGAGTCCTATATCGACATAACCTGTAAGGCCGCTGAGCAAGGAAGAAGCCACTGCTCCAAAACCGCCATAAAAAAAAGCCAGACTACGGTTTGCAACTGCACATGGGGACAAAGATCTTACCTTTTGGAGAAATGTCCTCTGGTCTGATAAAAAAAGAACTGTTTAGCCATAATGACCATCGTTATGTTTGGAGAAAAAAGGGGGAGGCTTGCAAGCCGAAGAACACCATCCCAACCGTGAAGCACGGGAGTGGCAGCATCATGTTGTGGGGGTGCTTTGCTGCAGGAGGGACTGGTGCACTTCACAAAATAGATGTCATCATGAGGCAGGAAAATTATGTGGATATATTGAAGCAACATCTCAAGACATCAGTCAGGAAGCTAAAGATTGGTCTCAAATGGGTCTTCCAAATGGACAACGACCCCAAGCATACTTCCAAAGTTGTGGCAAAATGGCTTAAGGACAACAAAGTCAAGGTATTGGAGTGGCCATCACAAAGCCCTGACCTCAATACTATAGAAAAATTGTGGGCAGAACTGTAAAAGTGTGTGTGAGCACCTCTAAAACCTCTCTTTTACACCAGCTCTGTCAGGAGGAATGGGACAAAATTCACCCAACTTATTGTGGGAAGCTTGTGGAAGGCTATCTGAAACGTTTGACCCAAGTTAAACAATTTAAAGGCAGTGCTACCAAATACTAATTGAGTGTATGTAAACTTCTGACCCACTGATGAAATAAATAAAAGCTGAAATAAATAATTCTCTCAACTATTATTCTGATATTTCACATTCTTAAAATAAAGTGGTGATCCTAACTGACCTAAGACAGGGAATTTTAACTAGGATTAAATGTCAGGAATTGTGAAAAACTGAGTTTAAATGTTTACGGCTAAAGTGTATGTAAACTTCCGACTTCAATTGTAAGACGCCAGAGCCTATTAACATAACAAAATTATATCACAGAAGTCAAATGTGAAGCAGTTTAGGTGTGGCTCAGTTGGTAGAGCATGGTGTTTGCAACACCAGGGTTGTGGGTTCGATTCCCACAGGGGACCAGTACGGAGAATTTTTTTTAATGAAATGTATACATTCACTACTGTAAGTCGCTCTGGATAAGAGCATCTGCTAAATGACTAAAATGTAAAATAATAGGACCAAAATGAGTGGTGTCCCAAATTATTGTTTAGTTTGGCTATATGTGTTGTTGTCCTGCTGTTACACTGCTCTGTCTGTTTACAGCCTGCTAAGCTCCAGGCAGAGGTTGTGTCACGATCGTCGTAGTAATTGGACCAAGGCATAGCGGGTCGAGTGCTCATCTTAATTTTATTTGTGAACACTTTATAAACAAAACAAGAAACGAATGAACTAACAGTCTTGCAGGCTAAATACATCAGTGCTAAGAACAACCTCCCACAATACCCATAACAAACATACTCCTAAATATAGGACCTTCAATCAGAGGCAACGATACACAGCGGCCTCCAATTGAAGGCCCCAATCCCAAATACCTAAACATAGAATTAAACACCCTAGAACAGACATAGAAAGAGACAATATAGAACAATGACCAAAACCCCGGAATACATAAATCAAACACCCCTCTACATAAACACATACTCAAAACCATATAAAACAAATACCCCCTGCCACGTCCTGACAAAACTATAATAACAAATAACCCCTTTACTGGTCAGGACGTGACAGGTTGTTAAGGTGGAAGCCCCCCTGGCCTTGACCCTGGCTCTGGCTTTACCCCACAGCTGGAGCAACCCCAGCCTTAACGCTGGCCCTGAACCTGGCTTTAACCCACAGCAACCCTGGCCTTGTCCCTGTCCCTGGCTTTACCCCACAGCTGGAACCACCCTTACACTGGCCATGACCCTGTCCCCTGACCCTGGCTTTACCCCACAGCTGGAACCACCCTTAACCTTGCCCTGTGCCCTGGCTCTACCCCACAGCTGGGGCAACCCTGGCCCTGACCCCGGCTTTACCCCAAAGCTGGAAGTAACCCTGTGCCTAGACAGGCTCTACCCCACAGCTGGAAGTAACCCTGTGCCTAGACAGGCTCTACCCCACAGCTGGAAGTAACCCTGTGCCTAGACTGGCTCTACCCCACAGCTGGAAGTAACCTTGGCCATGACTCTAGCCCTGGACTCTACCCCCCAGTTCCCACAGGTAAGAAACCAGAGCTTATTAACATAACTAAATTATACCACAGAAATGAAATATGAAGCATCTTTGCAGTTCAGATCAATCTGAGCAGTATTACAAATGATTGTGTATTTTCTGCATTTCATTTAGAATGCTGGTCAAAAGCAGTGCACTATACAGGGAATACAATTCCATGACATACACATCCCGTGACTGGATGAATGTGGCTACAGACCAATCAAAAAGATGATGTCCTACACAGCCAGTCCTGGATGCTGAAGAAGATTAGGCTAGCCCAGGCCAGGTTGCTGGAGAGAGGAGGCACCCACACATGGACACCCATGTGACTGAGCCTAGAGGATCATGGGAATGTTCTGGACAGATGGTGGTGGGGTGGGCTTAGACATCACATTAGACCGTCTCAGATGAGGAGGGTGATTTCTCAAAAGAAGATCAAGGAATTACCAATAGAAAGTATACAAACGTTTTCAGGGCTGGTTTGTTTGTGAATGTGATATTGGATGTCAATCCCAATCAGCCATGTTATAATCAGAGTCCCTTTGGCGTAGGGCACGGAATTTAAAAAGTCATAAATACATATTTTTGTTTATTCTATGGTGTAGGGCAAAACTGTCAGGTGTACCCATTCGATTTATTAGGCAGCATGGCTGTCATAGCAGAGAGTGGAGCCCGAGAGACCACCCTTGGAGAAATGTGAAGGGTGACCGGGGGCAGACCCTGCTGCTGCTATCCCCAGGAGGACCCATGGCCCCCTGGGAAATCCCCTCGTTCTCAGTGACATCATAATGAAATCCCCCCACCTCCTGCTCCCTGGCAGCTAGCCCATTAGAAACATGTTTGGTCTGATATAACAACAATGAAATAACCTATCAGAATGTCTTATTATAAAGTCTGGGTCTGATCAAATATTTTTCCTCCTCTTCAGGGTTGAGTGCCAATTCAATTTCAATTCAGTGAATTCAGGAGATGAATCTCGGTTCAGTTCATACGTATAAGTGTCATTCATTCATCTTACATGATACTCATTTTATTAATGAATCAAATTTCAATTCACTTCCTGATCTGAGGGAGTTGGAATGGAAAGGACACCACCACTGACCCCACAACACAATCTTAACAGAGACTTGCTCATGAACTCATGTTGAAGTCTCGTTAGATCAACACGTTGAGAAAAGAGGTCAATAAATCCTTCTAGAACGCCAACTGTCTTTCTCTGTGCCGGGACCGCTATAGGAAGATGGAGTGGTGCTCCGTGTCTTCAGTTCAGTTTGACAAATGAGACAGCGTCTCCGGCCTGCAGCAGGTTTCTGTCTCTATCTATTAATAGCATCATGTTGGGGACGGGATCTCCTGCAGGCTGCAGAACACTGATGGAAGAGCGGAAGAGAGAGCATCCCCGCCACAGATTTCATCGCCCCACAAATGCTAACCTTTTGCCATAGGTGTGTAAATCCCAGGATCTAACCCTGGATGAGATATACACAGCACGGATTAAATCAGCTCCTATCATGCTCTCTGCCTGGTGACGACATCAGAGCAGCCAGCGCGAGGTGGGAGTAGCTCTCCATGCCCGCACACATGCGCGCGTGCGCACACACACGCACACACACACACAAATGCACAGAGAAATGAGCACGCTAACAAACGCATATCCAGGCCTAGTTCTGCAGGCAGTTAGTCAGCTTGATAGGAATGAGCAGAGCGACACATGTAGGGGGATGCTGCTGTAGCCCTGGACTGAAAACCAAAGGAGGACGAGGAGGTTGACATCATGTAGGGGGAAGGGGAAGCTGCTGTAGCCCTGGACTGAAAACCAAAGGAGGACGAGGAGGTTGACATCATGTAGGGGGAAGGGGAAGCTGCTGTAGCCCTGGACTGAAAACCAAAGGAGGACGAGGAGGTTGACATCATGTAGGGGGAAGGGGAAGCTGCTGTAGCCCTGGACTGAAAACCAAAGGAGGACGAGGAGGTTGACATCATGTAGGGGGAAGGGGAAACTGCTGTAGCCCTGGACTGAAAACCAAAGGAGGACGAGGAGGTTGACATCATGTAGGGGGAAGGGGAAACTGCTGTAGCCCTGGACTGAAAACCAAAGGAGGACGAGAAGGTTGACATCATGTAGGGGGAAGGGGAAGCTGCTGTAGCCCTGGACTGAAAACCAAAGGAGGACGAGGAGGTTGACATCATGTAGGGGGAAGGGGAAACTGCTGTAGCCCTGGACTGAAAACCAAAGGAGGACGAGGAGGTTGACATCATGTAGGGGGAAGGGGAAACTGCTGTAGCCCTGGACTGAAAACCAAAGGAGGACGAGAAGGTTGACATCATGTAGGGGGAAGGGGAAGCTGCTGTAGCCTTGGACTGAAAACCAAAGGAGGACCAGGAGGTTGACATCATGTAGGGGGAAGGGGAAGCTGCTGTAGCCCTGGACTGAAAACCAAAGGAGGACGAGGAGGTTGACGTCTATCTGATATCCACGTTTGGCGAGTTCAGGGTTGACCTTGGAAAGATGCCTGCCATTGGCTTCTCTCCCTCCTCTCTGTTTACTCGACACCAAGGCCATTCCCAGGCTTATTCTCCTGTACTCTATGCACTCCACATAGATGTATTAGAAATGGCAAGTAGCTGCATTTTCTGCATTTCCCATCAGCAATTATCCATGATTTATTATGTGTCATTTGACTATTTACTGAAAGCGTAGTCTTATTCTTATCCATCTCTCTGGGAGACAGAGGAGGAGAAACACGTACAGTTGTTTGGTATTCAGTTCAGCGCTACAGCAGCCTCCCCCATCTCCCTACACGTGTTGCTCACTGATGCACTCTGCTCCTTCCTGTCAAGCTGACTAACTGCATGTATCATCTGTGCAGTGTAGGTCCACAGGGCCATTTGGGACACAGCCTTGAAAATAGAGCCCTGAACAGAAAAGGGACAAGGAAGAACTTTATCATACCATTTAATTGAAGTTTACAACAGTCCCCCTTTAAATCAGGACTGCGTCTAATATGCTTATATTTGCTGATATACAGATTTGGCGCTAGAGGTGGGATGGGAGGGGTATCGGTCGTCTATTTAGTAAGTAAGCTTTGTCCGAGCCAGAACGGCCCAAAGCACAGGAGGCTTTATCTCCTGTTTCTGTAGCGTGAGGCAGATTGATGTACAAGTAGTCCCGCTGGACAGGGCGCTAGTCTATCGCAGGGCCTATCCGGCGTATGTGACAATAAAACATCTCATCTAAACAACCCTGTAAACAGGTTTCCTGCGTCGAATCCAAAAACATCAAGGACACACGTTCTTTATGAAGTGAAAAGGTACAAAAGTGAATATTAACACAATCGTTTCATTTACTCCAGGAACTTGATTACCGGTTTTGTCTGTCAAATTGTACTTTTTGTCGCCGTTTTCCGTGACAGTGACGAAGCAACAAAAAACAAGAATCAAGCCGAAAGCCTCCAAAGCCAAAATCCCTCTACGGATTACAAACAGCAGGTGGCCCGGAATAGAATTACAGCTTCACAGGTGGCGCTTTCATTCCCCCAGCCAGCTAGCCTATCAATACAATACACCACTGACCCAAATCAGCCCCCAACCCTGGGACACCACAACTGACCCTGAGTAACCTAGTAGTCTGTATCCCCACCAGCCACCACTCATTCTAATGAGTTCTGACATTAATGAACTATTATGGAGTGGGTGTGACTGTGACCTTGGGAATCCACAAAGTCAGTCAGTGTTTCCTGAGACCTGAGAGGGGTCGGACCACCAGGAAGCTAATTGACTTAGATAAGGGTTGTGACTAGATGGAGTACAGCTACCACTGAAAGTTACTTTTTGTAGCAGGTTAGGAGAGCATTTTAGCTAACCTTAACCCCTTTCCTAACCTAATTCAGTCCAGATTTGGATAGTCCATATTTTCTATCTGTAGAGCATCATACTATCAACAAACTATCTGTTGATAAGCAACTGCTTGCTTAGGTTATGGTTAGGTTTAGAATAAGGGTTAGGGTAATGGTTAGAGTAAGGGTTAAGTTTAGGGTTAGGATAAGGGTAATTCTCTTAACCTGCTGTGTAAATTCGAACCTGCTATGAAAAAGTCTCTTCGTAGCTACAGTATATACCATCTAATCAAAACTCTAGATAAGCTGTACTAACTGATACTGGTAACAAGGACAACCCACGAAGGAGCACTGGAGGCTTGGAGGTGATGACAAATGAGGTAATATACACTGGTCCTATGTTTCATAAGCTGATATAAAAAAATCCCAGAAATCTTCCATACGCACAAAAAGTTTATTTCTCTCAAATTTTGGCACACATTTGTTTACATTCCTGTTAGTGGAGATTTATCCTTTGCCAAAATAATACATCCACCTGACAGGTGTGGCATATCAAGAAGCTGATTAAAAAGCATGATAATTACACAGGTGCACCTTGTGCTGGGGACAATAAAAGGCCACTCTAAAATGTACAGTTTTGTCACACAACAGCACAAATGTCTCAAGTATGGAGGGAGCGTGCAACTGGCATGCTGACTGCAGGAATGTCCACCAGAGCTGTTGCCAGATAATTGAATGTTAATTTCTCTACCATAAGCTGACTCCAATGTCGTTTTAGAGAATTTGGCAGTACGTCCAACCGGCCTCACAACCGCAGACCACGTGTAACCACGCTAGCACAGGACCTCCACATTCGGCTTCTTCACCTGCAGGATCGTCTGAGGATTGGTTAGGCCTATGCCCTCCCAGGCCCAGTCATGTGAAACCTATAGAATATATAATGAAAATATTTCCTTATAGGAACTGTAACTCAGTAAAAATGTTGAAATTGTTGTATGTTGCGTTTATATTTTTATTCAGCATAGAACCTAAATGTTCACACACACACTACGGTGTGTGTAGCGATAGCACCTGCGTTCCCCTCACGTTAGGTCAGTACGAACCGTAACAATCTCTTCATGTCCAATTTTGTGATAACGACATGTTCTCATCAAACAGACAAATGGTCAGATGGCTTTCAACAAAGAGCACGGCGTGTAGAGGTCTCTCAACTAGCGACCGATATGTTCTGAAATAAACTGCACCGAACACTTCCAGTTCCCTTAAAAATGACTGTCAGCTTAAAATGACTTCCTTTCTCGTCTTTAACTCCCACACACGCTGCTGGACGTCATTCCTTTCTTCGATAAGAACCTTGCTTGAGATTTCCTTCTCCTTGAGCATTTTTTTTTTGAATGACCGTATTCAAGGAGATGATGATTTTCAGCACAGGAAATACATTCTTTTTTTTTGGAGTTCGAACAAGAACTGGTTTGATAATGCACTAAACGTAACCAGTTGAATCAGAAGTGTAAATCCAGGGCTGGAACAAAAGTCTGCTAACAGACAGTCTGCAACCCCAGGGCCAGGGTTGCACATCCCAGTTGTAAACCACCTACAAATCAAAATTACATCCTGGGACTTCAGGTTGACCTCTGGCAGAGAGAACAATATGATTGACTGCTGCACTAGAGGAGGTGGTCTGCTGATGTTATCTTTCAGGGGGAACTATTATGGAACTCATTAAGAAACAATAAACACAGAGGACGTCTCCTAATGTTGACCGAAAGGTGTGCCTGGGTTATGTACCCATATCCTTGCCAGTAAAAATCACAGACCTATCGGTTCACACGGGTGTAGGGTGAAGTTGCCCCTTGACGCTGACCTGAGGTCAGCTATGCTTTTTTCCCCCCACTAATGGTTAAGGTTAGGATTGGTGGAGGGGACGCTGATCCTAAATCTGTACCTAGGGGAAACTTCACCCCGGAGCTTTCACACGAGCCGTTTCCAGGAAGCCGGGTAGGTTAGAATACAGCTTTCCAGGACACACACACCAGCCTTGTGACCCAATTTCCACATTCCTCATGTGCCTCTCAGGGAGTTCTGTGACGCACGGAACCTGCAGAGATGATCAACATTTACCTTCATAGGATATCTAGGCCATGAGGTATACATTAAAGAACATCTCTACTTATTATTTTGACCAACAACACGTATGTGAATCAGAAGCATATATAGCATGTGACTTTTCACAAAGCCTCATCTATTGGATAGAGGATTACTGACTGTAGATCAGTCTAATGTGGATGAGAGTACTGCACATGTATTTCAAGCCAAGGGGATTCTATATAGCTACAGCTAGTGGATTAGCATGGGTGGCGCCCCTTACACCAGAGCCATCTGATTGGATAAGGGCAGACGTCGTCACAGGTCTGATCCCTACAGATGGCCGTGGTTACCGTGGCAATGGCAGTGTGCTCAGCATCAGCATCACAGCAGAGCTTCTCGAAGCCATACCTCTCTATCACAGGCTTCCCTATTCACTTAGTGAGATCAACACAGTTTAATCCAAAACCTAAAAAGACATCAACAAACAGCAATGCTTCTGAAGTAGCCACAAACGGACCAAGACAGAGACAAACAAACAGTTTAGGTCATTTGCTTCTCTCAAAGATCAATCGGGTTCATGACAGTGGGTATAATCTCTAGCTCGATCTCCCACCACTCGCAAAATGAGAGTGCTCAAGACCCATCTGTCAGTAGCTCCTCGGGACCTTTTCCGATGCCAGGAGATCTGCAGCACAGCTAGCCTCTACTGCAGAACAACAGCAGTGATCAGGCATCGCATTAACCAACACTATAATACTGAACTGAAGGCCATTCACTCTGCCCTGTAGTGACTTCAATGTTAATCCGCCAAAGCGTTCAGGAAAGCGTCGAATGGCCCGTTTGCGATCCATCAATAATGTTGTATAGTGTTTCTGTCCAATGTCACTGTCGAGAAATTATGACGTGAATGTGTGTATGATAAGTCTGCAGTGGTATATTTTCATAACCCCAAATATGAGCTAAAACGCCAATCAGGATATATTCTTACATGAACATAAACAATGTTGTGATGCAACAATTAATAGTTTATGCCACCTCAACATCATCAGCATTTCCATCCCATTCTTTGTGCCACCCCCTATGTGCCAACCTCCTTCAGGTGGCACAGGCTAAACCCAGAGGCATACCTGGCAGTTAAATCCATTGGAGTTGGGGTCCAAGCTCCCTGATAACATGGCGCGTCAGTGTGGGCAAGGATGCCCGAGATTTCTCCTTGGTTTTACAGTGGTCGAGAGACCGCAAGACGGAAGCTCAGAATCCAAGCCCCGGACAGAACCTGTTTTTGTCAGCTGGAGGTATTGGCGGTAAGGTCGAGCCAGGCTCTTCTCACCGGTTCCTCTTCCCCATGCCAGCCAGCCTCCTCCTGACAGCAGCTTCGCAACACAAACAAGCGCTTAGACTGCCCAGCTCTGATCCAGACGGGCTCCGATGTTTTCTGACAAGCATCCATCCACCAATCCCCCGTGAGATTAGCGAGCTGCTGACATCACCGATGCTGGGCTGTGTGGTGTTGTGGCCCTCTTATCTAAGAGAGGCTTGTATCGAAGTAACGGTAAGCAAAACACACACACAGACCCTTCTTCTGTGGGGTTCGAACTGAAAAGCCCTAGGACTTCTTACCGCTGCACCTGCCACATCTGATTCATCCCACCTCCACAGGGACAAGTAATGAGGCGGTTCTACTCTGCAGTCATCCTGTGTGTGTGTGTGTGTGTGTGTGTGTGTGTGTGTGTGTGTGTGTGTGTGTGTGTGTGTGTGTGTGTGTGTGTGTGTGTGTGTGTGTGTGTGTCCTGCCTATGACACTACTGTACTCTGTCTGTGCTGCATGGTCAGCAGAACACTGTGGCAGAAACATGCTGCAATGGAAATGGATCCAGCGCTTCAAGCGATTCTTCTGCTACACTACCTAATGACACACATTCCCAGTGGTACTGGATCAATAACAATTTAGGCACGGGTGATAAATAGGATTGTTGGGGAAACTATCAGAAATGTGATGAAAAAGCACTAGCATCTCTCTTAGCTGTGTCTTCTCTCCCCTCTCCCTCTCTCCCTCCCTCTCTCCCTCCCCCTCTCTCTCTTCATCTTGCTCCCTCTATCCGCTATAATTAAACATCCAAGGGCGCACAGCCGGTCTAGGCACTTAGCTCGCTACAGTGGGGCTGGCTCTGCACAGTCGGATCACCCAGTCAGACAGAGATGCCCCACTGATCCAAGAACATTATGTCCAAGAGAACAGGCCTCTGTCTGCTATGCCCACTCTGCTCTACAGACCTCCCCCGTCTGTCCACACTGGATCCACTCCAGCCAGAAGACCAGCCAGGCTCACTGTGTCTAGGATTAGGACTCAACATTCCGTCCCATCTTGACTACATCGCACACTCTTCATCTCCAGTCTCCAACCCTAACTCCCAACACCCTCTCTCTGCCCAATATATGCCAGCATATATATTTCTGATGTGGAATCAGTGCGCTTGACTCAAGTTTTTGCTGAAGTCTCCCGTTGATGTCAATGACTGATTTCTGTGAAAGTCTTGGTTGGGGAGCTCTGATCTCAACTCTGACTCAGGTCTTTGGAAGCTTGCCAGATGGATGTTCCCGTGATATTCATAACCAAGGCGGTTTTATATGGATACCTGCACATTTGCTGCATGAAGTGGCTTATCTGTAGTGGAAATCAAAGGGACTCATGTATCACTGAGCAAAAGTAGTAGGACTTATCCTGCATGCTTGGCTTGGTATGAAAGCAGAAGTACTCACCACATTCTTGTGTCCTTGAGGTATCTGAGGGCTCTGGGGGCCTGGTTCCTGTAAATAACAAGGTCAAAGTACAACATCAATCCACAGGACATTGTTCCCATGCATAATCCAGTCTTGCTTAGTTACGCATCTTCACACCGGAAGTCATTGAGTGCTATGCGATCACTGCCGGTCCCCAGGTTTCTAATACAAGTTACATGACATTTTTTGGTTTTTCATACAGTGAGGATTTCCACAGAACTCTCACTCATACTATTACCTCACTACCCACACACGACTCTTAGCAACTATGGCAACGCATTGGGATTCAGGAAACACGCTACGGCTAGGCAGCCAAGAGTTATGATGACAGGGCACTGCACTCTGCATTGGGTCAGTGAACAAAAGCATCCCATGTCATAGTCAACCTACAGCACTGGTTAAGTAGGCTCACACAGACGCCTGTTTTATCAGTGTAATTTATCAATGTTTTTTCTCTTTTTATTTACCAATGTTGTTTTTCTTTTTATAATGACCTATTCATAAGAAGGGAAACAATGCTTTCAACAGCGTTTGAACAAAAGTCATATTTCTCCCCTCCCTGGCTTTGAGGCGAGAATCCAGCACGGCGGCCATTCCTCAACGCGCCATCACCGGAATGCTAAACAGGACCTGACCGCTGAAACAGGCACAGTCTTTGGACACCACTGAGTGTCGTCACCCGTTTAATAACATATGGTCTCGATCCAACATGCAGAAACGTGTATAGATTACGGTTCAATAATCTTGTCTATGACCGAGGATTGGCCATAGAAAGAGTGTGTCCTACAGGGTGAGAGAGAGAGAAAAAACCTCTGGTTCTTATGGGTGAGTGGTGTCTCTGTCTGTGGCTTGCCTTAGTAATACACCTATACATCCTAATGGGTCCAATCAGATATCAGATGAGCCCGATGTCTACAGTCTAGTAGTAAACTACCATAACAGCATGGGCCCGTGAATTTACAGCTGTCCTTAATTATAGGAGCTGGAATTTACAGCTGTCCTTAATTATAGGAGCTGGCTCTGTCCAAAAACTCTTAAATTGATTATTTTATTTGCGTCATAACCAGTGATTGACAGACAGACAGACTGAATAGGAATTCACCATAGTCCTTCTACCTATGAAGACTTTGGTGATCAGTGGTGATTTTAGGTTGCGTCTGACTCGGGGTCCTGATGAACATTCACAAGATGACAGACATTCTAAAATCAGCTCCCCCATAAGGTAATCCACAGCACATACCACAGGCACATCAACTGCACACTCGACAAGACGTGGCCCTACGTCATCCGTTATCAATAACAAAATGTGTCAGCTGTGGCATTAGAGGAGAAATTAGTGGATATAAAGAAAACGATGCATTAGTAATAGGTAAATAAAGATGACCCTATCTTTCTAAAAAATCTGGTTAATTACAGTATTCTATAGGTACTTGACGTTGTAGTAGACTATGCAATAAAAACATCAACATTCTGGAGTTTTATTAGCCCACTTTGATGACCATATTAATGTAGGTCTGTTGGTCCAGAATAAAGAAATCATCACAAACATTACAATGTCTCGATATTTGGGATAAAACCGTCTTGGCAAACCGGTCAGTAAAACTAGGTTATAACCTACTTACCTATATTAAGCCTAATACAGTTTTGTCATTTTCGAATGTAATAACATACAAAGGCTATCTATGATTTATTTCAAATGTATTGCACACACAGGCTGATCTATGGTGGTGTGTTCAATCTCCACATCAAGACATTCTCAAATCAACGATATGAAATCCATTTTCCAGTGAAAACACAATGGTTGCCTATTGTAGGTTGCCTATGGGACATCCTTACCAAGGGTAGTAGCGGCTCCATTTGTGCTCCTTGGTCCGTTATGTCCATATTTTCCTTGCCTCGCTTTCTCTGTAGACTTGATACGCTCCTATTGTCTTCTTCTGTCTAGTGCCGGGCTATATCAGGGTGAAGCCTTATATAAACTGGGCCTATTTTCTCAAATTAAGGTAAGCATCCTCCTCGTCCAGTCCTACATCATTTAGGCATGGGGTAGCGATTTCCCATTAACTCGCTCAAGCTTGGAGAGTGCAATTTGCGCTACATGACGAGGTGGAGCACAAGTGAGGCAATGAAGCGCAGCACGATATAGATTCCGTCTACAGTGGCGCGCGTTGCTCCAAGTTTGCCCACATGTCGACCTATTCTTAAAAATGACCCACAGAATATTGGTTTAGGACAAATTACACTCCATAGAATAGGATATGAACGCACGACACCGGAGAAGCTCAGGATAAAACAGAGGTAGGCTCTAGTAGCTATCTTGACAGATATGTATGTTCATTTGGGACAATATTTAATTAGGTATTAGGCAGGCTATTATATGCTACCAAGGACCTATTGTAATTAAATTAACTACACACAAAAAAAACACGTAGGCTACTATATTTTAATGTTGCCTATTTTGGTTCTGTTCCCTATGTGGTTAACAAAGGATCCTAGGATTGCTGCCCGACCCATGAAATTAGCCTATAAAGCAATTCATTTGCTCTATTGCAATCCATGAGGGGAAAATTGGGGACCATAATCGAATGGCCTACTACACAAATTGTAAAATACATGCAGATAACGATGGACCATTTCTATCATGGCCCACATGTGTGCGCAGTGAGATGGGATATACAGCACATTCACCCACATATGAAGTCGTTGACTGAAATCCTTTGAAAAACGTTACATTGGTGCCACCTAGTGTTCAATGGGATCTGTCAAATCAAACTGAAATATTTGATTAATAAATTGGCGTAATTTTCAGTAGTCAGCTCATTTCTTTTAAAATGCAATGGTCAACATTAATCAAAGCGCGAATACAATACAAATATAAAACAAATATCAATGGAAAAACCAAATATATCTCCAGTCACATCGAGATAGATTTAAATGAATGACCATTAAAACCAATGAATACCCGTTTCCAAGTCAATTCTGTGGTACAACTCAAGATAAAGTTGTTGATAGATTGATTGATAGAATGTATTGGATAATTAAAAGCAGTAGGCCGCTCCAGCCGGAGACATTACATACATCAAAAAGAATCGAGGATAAAAACAATAAAACCCGATGGCTTATTTCCATTGTGGTCCTCATTTTTTCAGCAAGATGACAGGTGGGAACGATCAACACTTCACATGCACACAATGCAATTAAAAACAACAAATGCAATTTACAGCAATCCCATTTACAACAGCAACATCTACAGCACAGAGGGTGCCCGTTTACGAGTCACCTCGTGGGAGAATACCCCTAATCAAACCGCCATGGTATTTCTCAAATATTGTCTAGTTTGTTTGGGACACCTTAAAGCTATTCTCTGATGAGTTCAGGTAGCTTGGTAAACTGTTCCACAGAACTGCAGAAGACTACACACAGTTTTTCCCCATGGAGAGCTTAAATCTGCAGGGAACAAAGGTAGTAAGAGCGCCTTCTGGTGAAGTACTGATGTGTCATTTACACAGCTGAAATAATTATACAGATTCAAACTACTTTAATGTCCTCAAGAAGAAATTCCATTTCGCAGCAGTCATAGTTAATATGACAAGATCACATATTAAACTGTGAAACACTACATCTGAAGAAAAAAAAGCAATGGATATTTACAGAATATTTACAAAAAGTCAGCTGGGCCTGTATTTGCATGTCAAGGTGCTTAAAGTGCATATTAGTCCAACCCTAGATATTTGGAGGGAGAGTTATGGACAATTTTGTTGGTAAACCCCAATTTAATCTGAGTGACTCCTGTTTCCACCTTGAGCCATTTCAGTTCTTCAAAGTGAGAGGGTTCAAGGTGTGTACGAGCTGGAACCTTCAGATCGAATCTAATCTTATTCTGAGGTCTGATGCTTAAGCCTGATACCCTGGGGGGACTGCTGTGCCACGAGGCACACGCATAACCACGATGACATTGCACTATACTGTTTTTATATGCAGAAATCTAGATTTCCTGATTCAAATGCATGTGTGCACTCATTCATTTAAATTCAAGATGACAGACAGTGAAGGGGAAACGAATACATTGACATGGATACATTCTAGAATGTCAACAAATAGTGTACGAAGAACCCCATTGAAGGGCAGGATCAAGTCCATATATTGTCTCCTTCCAGCACTATAAACTGCTCTTGGTCCAGCCCCAGAGGAACCGAGATGAGTATGTAAGTATTTATACATTTACATTTTAGCAGATGCTCTAATCCAGAGCGACTAACAGTAGTGAGTACATACATTTTCGTACTGGTCCCCCATGGGAATCGAACCCACAACTCTGGCGTTGCATGCGTCCAACTAAGCCACAATGTGTATATGAAGATGTCTGAACAACTTAAGCCATGACCTGGTAAGAAAGCCAAAGTTAGGATATGCACTTAAAGATGATTGCCAAAAAAGGTTTGTTATTGGTATAGGCAATTAAACCGTATAAGTGTAGCCTAAACCAGTCAAGTTTTGATTCACACCTGACATCTTCACAACAGGTTGAGCAGTGGATGGTAGATTGATGTTTCCAATGAGCCTCTCCAGTGGCCTTGCATTCAGGAAGTCAGTCAGAAGGCTGGTCTTTGGGAAGGGCTGCTCTAGTAGCAATGGGCCTTAGGAGAATACATAGCAAATCTTTATAGATCCCCTTTAGCTTTTTTGGAGCCTGGTTTGACAGCATACCATTACATTTTTGGATACTCACCCCTTTTTGATTAGGCTAAAAAGCAAGTGAACGCTCAGATTCCGAATCGGTTTCTGTTGCACATTAAAGATTCTTGGGGGTGTGGTTCGATGTGGCAGTTCATGATGTTTGTCCCCCATGGGTCACCATAGGAACAAAAGTCAATACTTCCTCAAAATAGTGAGATTTTTATTTTTAATCTGTAAATAATTTGGACGTTTTTGCACGTTTTAGTCGGCCAGTTGTGTGTTTGGTGCAGTATTTCTCAAGTAAAAAAATGCCTGACGTGTTGTCACTGATGGTATGTCAGGACGGATGGTCTGTTTACGTTTCTACCGTTGTGACTAGATTGAGCAGGTCTACTACAGCTCCATCTAATGGTCAGCGTCCGGGGAAAACAGTTGTTGACAACTGTAGCATTGTAGTTGTGCCTAAACCTCTCTTTTCCTAACCTACCCTCATTCTCCTAGCCTGTTATGTTAATTCTAAACTGCCACGTTAATTATCCTAACCTGCTATGTAAACAGTCCCTGGTTTGGGATTGGGCCACGACTACTTTCTGTTAATCTCTCATAGAAAGACTACTGGAAAAACAACTCGTAAACTTCCAATTTGGCAGAGTTGCCCACTTGGAAATTATCATAAACAACCAATAAGAAGCTCTATGCAAATAATGTACGTTATATTTAAATATATAAACACAGCTGAGCAAATTGCGCAATATTTTTGTTCTGGGTTAACCGAGATTAATTTTGTGTAAATACCTCAGTAACTGTCCAGTGAAAATGTCACTTTTAAAATCTTTTTGTTAGCTCATACTCAAATAATGTTGTTGACTCGTCTTATACTCGTATTTGACGCCAAAGCATACATTTGAGAAAAAACAAATAAAAAATGCTTACTATTTCCGCATATAATGTGAAGTCAGGTTGGCTCATTGGCGGAGTTGGCCAATCAACCAGTTGGCCCCCACCATTGTGTAATTGGGGTATGCCCACACCATTCAAACACCGAAAGCTTATTTTCAACATATTTAATTATCATATTTTGTAAGGAAAAGTATTTCACTCATATTGTAAATTATAGGTCATATAAATCTGGAAACGCTGGACAGTTACTTTAACACTAAAATATTTTATTTTTAAAGAAAACTTCAAGTCGCCGAATAAATTAAAGTTATTTGACAAATTTAAAATACATATGTTAAACACACATTAAACATTATCAAGGATTAAAAAACAAGTTCAGATTACTTATGTCCATTGTGGTCCTCATTTGACTATCTTTCATCTTCAGTTTGCTCCATTGTTCACACATCTGCAAGCAAAGCAGCAACAGCACTAATAAACCATCATACCAGGTATAAGAGAAAAGGAACTGCAATTTATCCATCTGCTTTTAATCGAATTTATAATTTTACTTCATTTTTAGATAATGAATTAGTATACATCCTTTCAAAGACTACAACAAATTCCCTCTTGACCTTTTTGCGTTGGGCATTGATTTATGAATATGTCCTTTGTGTTTTGAAGCATTGGGCTACTTACTTTAAGTACAGTTGTTATTACTCAGAACCTTGTTTTTTTTGTTGCAATAGTAAAATACATTGTGGATCCTATGTAGCCTACTAAAGCCAGCACAATAAAACATAATGCCAATGAAACTCAATGCAGGCTAAGACATGAAAACTTTCCAAAAATGTATTCAACAAATCAAAAATCAATCAAATCAGTCAAATTAGAAAACAGGATTAAATTAAAACATCTAGAGTAGGACTACAGCTAATGTTAAATAGATACATTATTATAGCTTAAATAGATTTTTTTTATCGTTAACATTTTAATACTTCAGTCATATCCACAGCCAACTGTAGGCTAATCCAAAAATGCAGTCTAATGAAAAAACGAATGAACGATGTCCAGGTGAGTATTTAGACTGCTCTCGTTGATGTCAATAACCTAGGATGGGATATCTCTTCAATTCAGTTTATGTCTCTATCCAACTAGACTCCGAGATATCTTGTGGTTTTGCGTCTTCAGAGACACCCGCTGGCAAACTCTCTTTTGAAAGTGAGAGGACCTCGTCAAAGTTCGCAGTACCTATAGCGTGTCCATTAGTCCAGCAGGACAGAGCCGGGCTAGACGCACCGCAATACTGGGGTGAGGTACGCGCAAAATCCGTTGGTTCTGAGTAATACGCAAGGGCTCTACCCGAACTGTCCGTCGCGGACAGCTGTAGAGCCTTTCCAGCTGCTGCATATGACAGCAAAGCGGCCGTGTTTTCAGTCGCGTCATTTGTGCGGGGGGCGTAGTCCAGTCTGTTGTTGGTCGGTGTCACAAACCATCTCGGTGATGCCGCCATTGTGTCCTCCTCGCTGGTTTGCGGTGACAGCATGCTGCTAGTTAAGGGGACGTTATAGTCTAGTCCAGACGTAGCTCCTGCGCTAGGGCGGAAACAGGACTTGGCATAAGTGCTAACGAATTGGTGCTGAAGGAAAGAATTAGCAAGAGCATATCTGGCACCAGGCACAAACTGAGCGTAGGTCGAGTCACTCGGTGATGGCGTCAACCGGTCACTATCGTAGCCTGTGTAGATTCTAGACATATCCAAAACAATCAATTAGGAAATTTGAAAATAATACAAATGAGAAAGACCTAAAATAAAACGTTTCCACAAGTATGGAGTAACAATGACATGGAATTATAGAACAAATTTAAAAAGCACTCCGGAAGTCTTACCGTTAAGCCTAATTCATCTCCGATTGTTTCTTACACTCCATTTAAAAAACGAACTATTTGAAGAGAATATTGGCAAAAAAATCGAACTTGTCTGTCCACAGGAATTCTGACACGTAAACTCAGAAATTCCCAATGGAACAAAAACATGCGTGTATCCAAATCCGTAATGCTTTTCAAGATCGTTTACATCAGAATGTAGTCCTTAACTTAAAGCTGATATTGAAGAAATAATTTTTAAAAAACGATGGTTGTTTTAGAAGTGACAGTATCGTCACCAATAAATGGGGAAAAGTCGTGCGTAAAGCAGTCTAAATTCAGTCACAATTTGAGATTCGAATAATTCCAATAGAATAATATTTAAATATGTAAGGCTATTTAAAAAGAAAACATAGGCTAGGCGAATATATTTTTACTTACTTGTCATAATTGTCCCGAAAACCTTTTGCGAAAGGATTGTGGTCTATTTTCAGCTGTGTTATCTGAAAGAGGAAAATAACATTAAAAAGGCCTAGTCTACTGTCAATTTGTGAACCACCTTTACCCCAATAGGAACATTTTTGCCTAGCCCCAAATAAGAAAATAAATCAATATTTGAAGGAACGAATTTCCTTACGTCTGTGTTCTGGTATGCTGTGACTGCAACGAATTGCGTCTCGGGGAACGTAAATGATTGTCTGGGTTGGCTTGCGTTCTCGGCCCCATCCTCGTGCACTTCGACCACATTAAGACGGGGTTGGTACCTATGGAGGGACTGAACGACAACCATCTGAACAGAGGACATGAAAAACAGGTGTTAATTGGGGCATCTGTGATCATCTCTAGAGACAAAGAACAACTTGAAGATGATTTTTTTTACAATAAATACAAAAAACTTATGAGAATAAATTCTGAATTATTTCATACAATATGGTTGATAAATGCATAAAACATTATTTGTAAAGAAAATCTCTCAATGCAACGTCTCCAGACTTGAATATAGCATATTTTCAAGACCTCTTTCAGCATATATATATATATATATATATATATATGTGTGTGTATTTGGGGCTGTACGAAATTAGTACCATATTAAACTTACCTGCCCTGCACTTTCCAATGCCCCTTTATTATTTGCCAACTTCAGTTTTCCAAAAGAAATTTCTTGACGCATCCAGTGCGCGCCGGTGTTCGGAGAGTCTGGATGCATGTAGGACTTGTTCCCTATAAATTAATTATTGAAGACATTACTCACTTGTCAGAAAACCTCACTTGGAAAGAATAGAAGGGGGAAAAGAAAAGTAAAATCACTTGCCTGTCCCATTTGAGTCAGCTTTGCCGCAGGGTACCCACTGTCCTCCTTGGAACCGCCAGTGATTAGGGTCCGCGAGACTGACGTCCACAAAAATATTGTAATTTGCCGTCGGATCAAGTCCAGATATATTAAAGCTCAGGAATGGAAACATTCGTCTGGAAGTGGAAAAAAAGATTCATAGGAGTTTTATTTCCTTTACAAATTCCTAAATCCTGCAAAATTTTTAGAACGAAATTAATTATAATTTGAACTATTGCTGTGGCCATATTTTGTTAATAAACACGTCAATCTACTTCGTCCAAATAAGTACGGCAGTTTGCCCACTATGTTGACATTAGCGAACATAACGGCAAGGGCGGCGAGAAAGGGAACGGGTCAATACTCACCGCCCTTGTTTAGTGATGATCATCTCTGTTTGGTGCCTGTGAAACGTGAGCCACAGAGCCCTATTGCAGAGATAAACTTGCGCTTTACCAAAAACCATCCCGGTTTGCATTGCTGAGCTCTTGTGGAAAGCACCTCCTTGGTGGCCATGCCCATATGGCTGGGCGTAAAAGTATCCGGGCGCTGGGAAGCCTTGAGGTGACGTGGTCAAGAGGCTATTATATGAGCCTTGCGTGACCACAGGATGGTGTGCCATGTAGTGACCCGAACTGGTGATGGCAAGGGCCGGGTAGGTGGCTCCGTGCAGTGTCCGGTGTGGGAACATGGTACCAGGCGAGGTAGCAGACGCGGGCTGAGCTTGGCTGGGCTGAGACGAGGGATACCGTCCCTCTGTAGATCCATGGAAGGTATGACGAATGTCACAGACGGTCTCTTGAGCAGACTGCCTACTGCTTCCCTTGTCGCCGTCACCAAATAAGTCCTCCGAGTCGATAAAGTCGTCTGCTTCTGACGGATTTGTCATCCCTGTGGTTTCTTTATTAGAACGTGTTAGGTTCCTCTATTTAGTTCAGCCCCTCACTAGAGGAGAGCATAGGGTGGCTCTGGGTAGCGAGTTCAGACCTGTCTGAGCTGTGGTAGTCGTTATCCATATCATTGGGCGTTGGATGTTGAGATGCGAAGATATTGGAGCTGCGCAAGGAGCATTACGCGCAACACAAAAACCAATTTGGTTAAGGTTACGCGCATCACATGTAGGGAATATGAACTCGAACTACTCTTGGAACGAACCTAATGAAAAGTCTACAATTGTTACACTTTACAGGGATAAGATTTATACGTATCCTATATAAACAGTTATATTTATAACGCCTATAGACATTTTTCTGATCATGTTCGTTTTGCTGGACTGGAACAAAATACTACTAATGTTATACCTCTAGTACCATGTGGCAGGTAGATTATATGTTTAAACATGTTTATAGTTAATGACAACATTCATATATTTCTTTTTTTTTTAAATCAGGAAGTATTACTCAATCTTGAAAGTGGGCATGCCTCACATCAAAAGAGGAGGGTCATTTTAACGTGACTGGAAAACAAGGCTTCAAGGAGTGTCAGAAGTGCCATCAACCATGGCATAACTAATTGAAAAATGACAGCTAGCAGCTAGGCAAGATTCATAGGGTGTGTCAGAAACAGCGCCCTATTCACAATATATATGTACTAGATTTGACCAGAGAACTACATAAGGATTAGTGTGCCATTTCAGATGCAGCCATTCTGTATGTATGGACCAAAACGTTCTCTCAGACACCCATCTGAGACCAACCAGTCAAATCGCAACACATCACCCATGCTGCTGTTCTGTATTTTAAGGATACAAGTCCACAGCCCACCTTTCATACACATTTATTTTTTATAAAACAAAACAAAGTTAGAATATGAACAGTTAAATGCAAGGGGGGGGGGGCTTCACTGAAAGACCACAGTATCCAACATGGCGGCTAGGCACTGAACGATGTTGGACGTCATCAGGACGTCGACGTGCTCCTCCAGGTGCCTCTTGGGATCCTGCGAGAAGAACGCGGTAAACAGGTCAAGGAGGGTCATTGCAAAGATTATACATGGGCATTCATGATGTAGCTGGAAAAACAGAGGTTGATGTAGCTGGCAAAACAGGTTGCAGCGAGGACCGGATACCTGCTTTCCGACATTCTTGATGGCCAGCTGCTCAGGGGTCATCTTATCCTCTTCTTCGACAGCCTTGGGTAGAACACAGGGACATTAAATGTTAACGTCTGAGTGAGAATCAAAGCTGGGTCTTGTTCATTATGGCATGTAAAGGAAAAAACATTTTGCAACAGAATAGGAAAAAGTGTGTTTTATTTTATTTGACCTTCTATAAACAACACAAAACATACATCATACAAACATCAGTTGCATCACACCTACCGGGACCACTATCACATCTCCAGCAGCCACATCACTTTCCGCCACATGGCCTGAAACGCCAACATTTTGTTTCTCTCCCTAGCCCGCTCACTTTCAATATTTAAATAATAAATCATTTGATTTTTCCATTGTGTTAATGATGGCAATTGATTGATTTCCACGTTTGTAGTGTAAGTTTTTTCCAAGACGAGTGATGAGAATAGAATGGTCCAACCCATCAGGTATCTCACTACACCCCCATACGCCATGCCCATGTCTTGGAAATTAGTGTTTCTGACTGGACAAGTCCAGGTAGTCAGTCCCTCCCTGTTTCAGTCCATTTTCTTCTATTTGAATACTAATGAACACCACCCGGGATAACTCATGCCCTCCCACCTTCCCCTTCTGATCCCTGCCTGCTCACCTTGTTGTAGTTCTTGGCCAGCTCCAGCATCTCCTTGACGATGTTCTCGTTGAGCTTGCAGTGCTCGCTGTAGTCCTGCAGGGTCAGGCCCTCCATCCAGCTCTTCTTGTGCAGGTTCAACAGCATCTGGGAGGTCAAGGATCAAAAGTCACTCAATGATCATATGTTAATGTGGCACATGCAACCAAGAGAGGATAGAGGCACCGTGTACGTATTGTTATGGCGCACAGAAGATGACATCACCTGTCATTCAGGAGAACAGACAGTAAGCATATTATGAAATGTCACTGTGGGGAAATCATAATTAACTCATTAAACTACGACAGTCAACAGTCCTCATCTTTTTCTGATATCATAACTACACTCCCCTTAAACAGATGTCAATAGATTTTCAGAAATGTTTCACACCTTTTGCTCGAGTTCATTTTTCCTGTAGTTGATGGTGATGGAGTAGTAATGCCTGTTCAGTCCATGGATCAGAGCCTTGGAGGAGGACAACAGATGATTGAAATAAGAACAGAAACTCTACATTCACGTGCATGTTAAAAAACACAGAGCTGGTCAGAGGCTCCATGGTCTTACCTGGATGGAGGGCTTGTTCAGATGGCCCAGGTTGGAGGTGGTTTGCCTGGGCTCGTGTCCCAGAACCATCATGTTGGCATTGATCAGCCGGAAAGCATCGATAACAACCTGCCCAGAATAACAAAAAGGAACCACGTGTTATCTCGCAGAGAAACAACGTCCGTACCGATTCCATTTAAATTCAATTCCTGAGCAGAAGAAGAAAAAAAAAAAACTGAAAAAAATTGAAAGAATGCCAAGTAAGTACCACACTCTGCTTTGGATCTAAGCCATGAGGGTAACGTTGTGTGTGAGAATACTGTGAAAGGGAGAGTAGACGACTGGGGAGGGAGGGAGATAGTGAACAGCAGATCAGGGACGGTACCAACTGCTGGAACCAGGCTGTCACTCCAGATGTGTGTAAACAACACCGAAACCATAGCCTTGCCTGAGTGCAGTACATGTCCCTAGTCACATCCTATTACTAGGCCCTACATCGCATCCTTTCAGGTGAGAAGACATTGCATAATCATAGCAAGGCAAAGATATGCAACCATGCTAGGAGAGGCTCTGCCGACTGCGGTTGTGTGTGAAAGCATGACAGGTGAGTAGCTCACGGTTACAGTCATGTTAAAACATTGATGGGTTTATGGTGGACCTGACTTACGCCTTGTTTACTAGGATGTCTCCCTGAGACCTGCATCCATTTTACTACAAAGCAGAGGAAATTAGGGTGTTAAAATATATTTCGCCGTTACTTTCACTGGTCCTGGCTGCGTTAGCCAAGGATGAAGTACTCGACTTTTATTACCCGTGTCGCTCCAAATGAACTCCGGGCTATCGTGTCTTGCGTGGAAATTGGTGAAACGACTGGCATTATTGTTACGTTCTGGGGTTATATTGGCTGCTCATTGAATGGACCATAATGGATTGTGTACAATGAGATTCCGAGTGGCAGACAGAATGACGAGAGATAGTGAACGTGAGAGGGAAGCAGGACACTGCCATGTTCTGAGCACATCAAGAGTAGGCTACATCTTTCACAAGCAAGACTTGGCCGGGAGACACCTTTTCCTCGAAGGCGGAGGCGTGAAACCTGCTAAAAACACAAATATGTCAAAACGAAGATTGGCAAACGTGCCCTGGTATTTGTAGGTTTGTAAAAATGTAATGTATATATTTTTACATTCTCTCTCACGCTTGGGCGGCAAAACTTACTAAGACTAAAAAGGTTTTAAACCATCCCCTCGGTCATCAACACACTACTCTTAATAGCAATCTAATGAAATATCTTTATGAGATCGCCTGTGCTTCAGAACCATATCTAATGTAAAACATTGGAGAGCTAACTTTCATTTCTAGTGGTGCACTCTCCTCCGAGCGGAGATCACACATTGAGATGGAATTGGCTCTCACATTCACAGACAGCTCTGTGGAGGTGATAATAGACAGCTCCCCGCAGCACAGAGGCAGGAGCAGATGGAGGAAGTGCCATATGGGGCCCGTGAGGGTGGAAGAGAGAGAAAGAAACATAACAAGGAAAGGAGGGTGGTGGGGATGGGGAGGGTGTATGATCAGTTCTAGATGAAGACATCTCAATCCCCGGAGATCTATGAGTAAACAACCTTAGCTGACTACACAGGCAGAACGCTGTTAGCTAAAATCTCTAACGATTTGAGTTTCCACCCAATCAGTCAACCACTGATTTTATTATTGGATTGATTGAAGTTTGCACCCACAAGAAAGTCAACCTGTCACACAATTGGCATACAAATTAAATTAGAACATTGCTAAATAAAAAAGATAATCAAATCACCAGTCCATTCACAGCATTGGCAGGTGCCATCACAATCATGGTGGTTCAGGGACGCAAACTGATGAAGGCCCAAAAAGGTGAGAAATATTTTTCGCGCAGAAACACGCGGGAAAAAAAAATCTGTAAACGCCTGTTACCATTTTCTATACGTGTGCTGCACAAAACCCTGATAGTCACACCTCTACTCAATACAACACATTGAATTTAGCTTCACACTTTTTACTCTATAATAGAAAAGGCTACTGCGGAAAATAGCTGATTTGCTCATATCCAAACGCCTACCTGTGATCGGGCAGGAGGAATGTAGTTAGGAATACAACTGCATAATGATCTGCATTTTCATTGTGGCAGTAAAGGGAAACACACTAGGCCTATATGAAACCATCTTTAGCCTACTCTTCAGACAACTTTACATGCATAGCTATACGCTCTCCTTACCTGCCACCCACCCCCCTCCCAAATGTTAGGCACCAAACAGAATTTAAAGTGAAACAGAGCTCGAGTTACTTTGCAGATATGAAACAGACACCCATAATATGAAAAATAAAACCAACTTTATAAGAGGTTTTAAAAATAGGTTATATTTGACTCAGAATTCCAGTAAAGCATTATTGGCAGAATAGATGGATGCAATTCAATGGATGATCCATATAAATTCACCAATACATTTAGTCCAAAAAATATTGCTATCAGGTTGTAAAGCAAAGCTGGCCTGGTACATCGTTTGTTGCCTCCACCCATTTGGGATGCACTGTTTCAGTTTCAATGACTGAATATTTTTTAACAAAAACGGACTATAACTATGGCTAGGAATGTCAAAACAATCAAACTATACTGTCGCGCCATTCATCCGCCACCATAACGTTTCAGCATAATAATAAACATCCCCATGTCGCAAGGATCTGTACATAATTCCTGGAAGCTGAAAATGTCCCAGTTCTTCCATGGTCTGCATACTCACCAGACATGTCACCCATTGAGCATGTTTGGGATGCTCTGAATCGACGTGTACGACAGCGTGTTCCAGTTCCCGCCAACATCCAGCAACTTTGCACATCCATTGAAGAGGAGTGGGATAACATTCCACAATCACCAGCCTAATCAACTCCACGCAAATGGTGGTCACACCAGATACTGACTGTCTTCTGATCAACACCCCTACTTTTTTTTAACGGCATCTGTAACCAGATGCATATCTCTATTCCCAGTCATGTGAAATCCCTAGATCAGGGCCTAATGGGGGAGCACTCTGTCCACAACATTGACATCAGCAAACCGTTCACCCACACAACGCTATACACGTGGTCTGCAGTTGAGGCCGGTCGGACGTACTATCAAATTCGTTGGAGGTGGCTTATGGTAGAGAAATGAACATTCAATTCTCTGGCAAAAGCTCTGGGTACATTACTGCAGTCAGCAAGAAATGTGAACCACTTTGCTGGCTATCTATGTTGAATTTGAACGACATCCACAGTTAGCATATCGCTTAGTTCCGTTTGTATATATTTAGCATTGATCACATGGGCGAACAGGCAGGCAAGTTCCCATTCATTGTCAAAACGTGAGTTAGAACAAGCATAGATTGACAAGCAAGCTGCAGAAGGACTAGCAGACTACTATTCCCCATCGTTTATCAGTGCAATTGAGATGGCCAACTAGCTGAATGTTTGGTTTTATCTAATGTTCCCTTGTTAGATTTTAGCTCATCAACAACTAGCTAGCAAGAACGTGATCTTATTGTTGTTGATGTGCATAGGCAACTGAGAGAAAGCCTACCTTCTCATAGTTGTTTGATCAATAGGACTTAAGTTCCCAAATGTAAGAGGACTCCCGTGGTATTTTCATATTTGCAGAAATCCATTCAGGTGTACTTTATGGCTTTTGGCGAATTCGTTCTAATGATAAAAAGTCATGCTGTTGCTACTGCCTGTAAACACACAGTCCAGTTAATAATGAATGACGGCAGGCCCGCGTGGCAAATGGCTTATTTGCATATAGGCCTACTGTAACTCTGATTGGCTATGGCGCACTGATCTGCGTAGACTTCAGGTTTTATTTACTGCAGCGTCTATTAATTACCAAACGAACGGCCGCTTCCCCACTTTTCACAAATGCCTTAATATACGTCATTCCCAAACATTCTATGAACTTATGAAAACGACCATATCTAAGCGCTCGCTTGTCAGAAAAATTTAAAACAACGGTGTCATATTCTTCCTGGGGGTGTATATGATCAGATTTTAATAAGATTTCATGTCGCTAAAACGCTGTCAGTTCCAATTTAAGGAACACCAGAATTATTTTTTTTTCATATTTTTTTCATAATTTGAATTAGATTGTTTAGGCACAGGAATCCTAACGTTGAAGCATCTATCCCTTATCCGTTTTTCCAGTGCCATCCAAAATGTGCATAGCGAAGGTACCATGCTAGCTAGCCAGGTAACATCACTAAACAAGGTTGTTCGTTATCAAACCAAAAACTTGGGCCCGTGAGTAGTTTAAAACAGCTCGCGTCGTGGTTCAAGAAATTGCACACGAGAGGGCGTGCTGAACTCCTTTTTTAGCACCGCTGTGCCTTGGTTATAGGTACGAGGCAGAGCACCGTCGATCAGCAGTCAAGTTAAAAAAGTTGTTTTGCACAACCGAGTTGATTTCCTACAGCGGGTAACCAATTAAATATATAAAAATATTTTTAGAAATTAATTCATAGGCTACTATTTCATCCCTAACGAAAATATCGGCCTAGTCCCGACACATCTATGGTTGCTTGCCAAGCATGCTGGCCGTTCATTCCATCAGTTGTTGCAAACCAAATGGTAGAAATAATGTCTAGATGCCTTTTACAGTGGAGATCAAGGTAATGAATTGGCTTATTGACATTACTTCTCCTTGCATCTAGCCTAATATTTAGTTTTCAACAATGAGGCTTTGTACAAACATTTGTCTCTCGACATTTATAACATTGTTTTTTGGGGGGGGGTATTGTATTTTAACCCCCCTTTTTGATCTCGTCTCATCGCTGCAACTTCCCAACGGGCTCGGGAGGCGAAGGTTGAGTCATGCGTCCTCCGAAATATGACCGGCCAATGCTTGTTTTGACCAATGCCTTGTAGACGAAGTTATATAAAATGTGCGATAATTCATGATATAAAGGGGAGAAAGTAGCTCCGGTAATATGGGGCATAACTTCTGAGTGGTTTGGCCTAGAATCTCATGGTTTTCAGTGATGTAAAGGCACAAGTAGGACTTTTTCACTGTGCTCTTTTTTCCTCTATAGCAGTGGCACTCAGAGGCTGCGTGACAGCGAAGCCTAGTCAGACTGGCCTGCTTGCTCTTACAGGTGAAATGAAAAGATACTATCCACTTCGCTCACGCTGTGAGCCACTCCAATAATTAAGCAAATGTAACAGAAACCCCATCACTGTCTAGACACACCAGCTCTCCATCGCGGCTAAATTACATTTTAAAACTGACGGAGATATGCAGAAAGTATGGCTGGAGAGAAGCAGCTGAGAAGGCTAATGCAAGCTGGCTGCTCACAACAGTCATGTGATATTGCATGAAACACTCATTCTGATATGACATATCTGACATCACGCTCTGAACTGATATTCTATTTGAAGGACACGTAGGGATGCATTCTGTTCTCAGTTGTTCATTTCAATATGCGAAGCATACACCATTATTCATTGTTAAGAGTATTGAGACATCACGCCTCCAATACACTGTTGTTGTGCAGCTACCTGCCTGTGCTACCATGCTGGGTTTAGTAATAAAGCATCCAAGTTACTCCCTCACTTCCTCCAATGCATATACGTGTTCCAGTAGGTTATTACACACAGACAGTAAAGTAAGCCAAGCAACACGAAGTTAGCTGAGGCAAACGGGTGTTAGCTTGCCAACTTAGATGCTAATGTAGCTAGCTAACAATAACTGTGTGTAATAAATTTGCACCATTGAAACATACATCCTTCTTATCAACTATAATCACAGCACTATTTTGCAGCCATGTTGCATTCCAAATGTCCTAGTCAGGACCCCCCCCCCATAGACAGTTTTTTTATGGATCTACACAGTTCACTTGGATGACCTATTTTGAGAACAAAAATCGGCGAATATCGCCGAAAAGTGACGAGTTTACATCCCTACGGCTGTTGGACGTACCTTTCCTTTGACACTTTGGATGGGGTCCACCACCACGGCCACGGCTCTCTCCGACAGGGCCTCGAAACTCTGCTGGGTGTTGATGTCAACGCCGGACAGCCAGCAGCCAAACCCGGGGTGACTGTGGTACCAGCCAACCACCATCTCTGGTCTAGTTGGAGGAGCCACAGCGATGATAACCATCTCAATTATTTTAGTTCAACACTATTACTGCACAGATACCTTTCTTTGTGTCTATTTTACACATTTCTTTTCTGTTTTATTCTTACAAATGACATTTTTCTGTTTTTAGTGTATCCTGGAGTGTAGAGCATTTACAGTGTGACTTTGTCCTAGAGAAGCTATGCCAAATCGACCGTGGTGTTCTAACTAATATGTTTTATATTAGTAAGTCGTCCATATGCATTTACCTGCCAGTCTGCTTAAGCATATCCAACATTTTGGCTTGGAAGACGGGGTCCACGGCCTCCACACTGACACCCTGTCGGAGAGAGAAGTGCTATTACGCATACACCGGTGGAGAAAACGTCACACGCATAACTGCAGAGTTACTCAACATTGTCCTGCAGGGTCTGTTAGGGGAAACGACTGGGAAAACGTACAGTTCCTGACTGCGGCATGGCGAACACGTCAATCACTCGCACAGTGTAGTCGTCCACAAACTCGCCCAGCATCAAACCCATGACCTCCATGGGCACACCGGCACGCCCGTGCTTCAGCATCTGAATGAGATGGAAATACATGGTGAGACGTAGACGACTGCCACGGACACGCATCATGTAACTAGTCGGTATAAAACGGCAACTGTTTATTTCCTTCTTACCTTGAGCAGTGCCAGTGAGGAGATGTACACCTGCTCTGCAGTGTCTACGGCGGGGGCGTCTGTAGGTGGGCCCTGGGGGGAGGAAATAACAGATTTTAGGTTATAGTTTACTATCACACAGAGCTGATTGGGATGACAAAATACAGCCTCACTGCAGTTTATAATATATTAGTATTATATTATTGACAGACTGATGATGATTGTTAAAAGGGAGACTAACCGCAGATATTGAGATGAGCGAGATGCAAGACTTCGCTCTCACAGAGTGTCTGCGCATGTCCACGGAGAAGTTGAGCCTTGTGCTTCAACGCTCTTAGTTGTTGCGGAAATTGAGCCAATATGCTGTTTACGTTCTGCTTGAGTCTACCTTTAACATTTTGTTGACAATAAACACCACCTGCAATTTGACATTAGCCTAGCCACTAGCCAGTGAAAAACCCAGAAGCATCACACCAGTTTGAGTGTCAAGAGCTGCATCTGGCACCTACTACCATACCCCATTCAAAAGCACTTAAATCTTTTGTCTTGCCCATGCACCCTCAATGGCGCACATTCACAATCCATGTGTCAAGGCTTAAAAACCCTTCTTTAACCCGTCTCATCTCCTTCATCTACACGGATTGAAGTGGATTTAGCAAGTCACATCAATAAGGGATCATAGCTTTCACCTGGTCAGTCTGTCAGGTGTTCCTAATGTTTTGTACACTCAGTGTATGTTCAATATCCTGAAAGTAATATTGTAATTTAAATGGTGCTCTGAAGCCCTGCATGTCAGAGAGGGAGAAGTTAAAAGAAGACACCTCCCCTCTTTTTAACACCTCTGTAGGGTGCCAAGGCAGCCACTTACTGGAGGTGTTAATTGGCAAATCCAACGCCAGTCGGGAGCAAGCTCCTCATTGGCCTCGCCTTGCAAGGCTTGGCCGCTACAAACACAACAAAGTGGGCTCTTTTCATTTCTCTCACCAAAGAGCGCCCCGGGCTCTTGTGATTGGGCAGGGCTACACTAAAAACATGTTCCAACAAAGCATGCTCGATAATAGCACAAGGGAGACACTGCAGTTGTTAGGTGGCATACACCATAATTCTTTACTTTCGATTAAGCTACATAGAATTTGTTAATACATATTGAACATAATGCCTTGACAATCTATTCTCATTATCCATTTCACATGAAAAAGACTGTAGAGCAAATAGGCTATAGCTAAGAAAACGATTCAACTTTGCAGAGAGGTTATTGAGGGAGGCAACCTCTGCATCTCAGCGCAAGAGGCGTCACTACAGCCCCTGGTTCGAATCCAGACCATCCGACCATGATTGGGAGTCCCATAGGGCGGCGCACAATTGGCCCAGGGTCGTTCAGGGTTGGCCATTTTTGTAAATAAGAATTTGTTCTTAACCGACTTGCCTAGTTCAATAAAGGTTAAATAAAAAAATAAATTTTAATAACAATAACTCTTACCCTGATTGTGTGGACTACAGACCACACAACATACTAAAATGTACAATATTTAAGAGAGCTGAGCTGTGCCAGGTCCTTTTCAGTCTGTGGATAAGAGCAACAAGGTCTACCCTGACTACAGTCTCTCACTTTTAATTTGTAGTCACTTCTGCCTATTCCACCCAACTCAAGTCAGAATCACTCCCTGTTTGGTGATCGGCATAAGATAGGCGTTGAAGATATATAGCTAGGATAGTTATAGCCCAATATTAGGGCTTTGATTCATTCATGAGTTAATGAGACAAGGTCTAAAGGCATTCCATAGCAACAGCATGCGAGATAAGTCATGGCTGAAAACACACCTGACCCAGTCCGGGCATTCCTCCTCCAAGCCTCAGCAGCCTATCCATTTCTGTTGTGGGAAAACACAGCAATGAATGTCAACCCTATTTACCATCTTCAACCCTATTACTTTCTAATATGCATTGTTGTTAGATAGTAAACTACAAAACAGTTGTTAATCCCAAAAGGCAGTCAAAAGAGCAGGATGGAATGACATGGCATAGTTTGCCAGTTAGCTGTCAGACGATATGATTTTGTGACCATCTGTTTCACATGTAGCTAGCTGATTTTCATGATTAATCTGGAATGTCTGCTTTCATACAGTATCATCTAGCTATTTTTCCTGACTATTATATAACTAGATACATTAAATTGTCTCATCACAAATTATTGATAATGACAGTAAAGTGCCTACGCTAACTAACGACGTTGACAGTTAGCTACATATTATAGGTAGTGGGCTAACGTTAATCATCCAGCTGTCTAAGTTAATGTTATCCGCCAGAACAAAGAAAATAATGTTAAACGCGGGATAACATCAAATTCTTAATAAAAAGAGTGGTCTCTGTCAACTAACCAACATGTTTGACTAAGTTTGCTAACGTTAACCAGATAAACTGCCTTAGCTCGCTTGCTAGCGGTAACGTTAGCGACAGTTAGCTAGCTAACGTTAGCTCTTTCATTACACGCGACAGTCGAAAAACCAAACTGACTACATAGCAACTTCTTCGGCATGGATACATTTTTGCTAGGGTAGTGATAGAAACAGTTGTGGGAGTGGGATCTTACCTGTTCAAGATGTAAAAATGTTGGAAAGAATAGTCGTGTGTGCTAACTATTGAAGTCTCGCTTGCTACAATGAATCAGCCAGAATTCCTCATTCAAAACAAATTCGTCGGAACAGTGGGTACTTCCGGCGCCTTGATGACCACTTCCTCTACTCCGCTACATTCTGCTGTAGGTCGCTTTCGAGAAGCAAGGGGGAGCTGAATGCAGCTGAATCACTGTCCCTTAAGCTGTACCAACCAGTAAAGCAATTTATGCATTTAGTACAGACCCAAATTGATGCTGAAAGCCCCAAATATTAATGTGATACAAACTAGGCTAACAAACCTGTTCCAACCTTTGGGATAATGCATTATTACCATTGTCCCTAGCAACCAATGTGGGCATCCTAGTGCAGCCTGCTATAATTGTCACATCATATGATTATATTCCCCTGAGATCTGTAGCTTGTTTGTCGTGCAATGACTAAAAGCTGTTTTTGTTCTGCTTCCCATCTCACATAATATAAAACTGTTGGTCCCCCCATTCCATCCCTGGGGTTTTGACACCTTGTAATTAGCTTCTTACTACACCCCCACAATGGCTCCCATTCTCTTCTCTTTATGGATTTCTAGTATAACCAACATTTGGGTGGCAGGCAGACATAGCCTACACAGAATGATAGATATTACCAAAGTGTCCAATAGATGTAATAAGAAATTGGTTTAGGCTACAGAACCATTGTCAACAATGACAAAGAAGATGGGGGCAATACAATCACCACTTAACAATTACACATACTTTATCTAATGTGCCAGTTGCTGTACATCTCTACATCTATTCTTGGAAGGCTGTACCTCAGCATCAAAGAGGGAGTCAAATAGTGAATCACACTCAATTAGTATAATAACAGTCAAGATAATTACACAAGCAAACTACCAGGGAGAGAAAAAAAACACCTAGTGATCACATCTGTCGCACGGAATGCGTGTCAGCCATTAAATTGTCTATCTCTATCTGAGGTGTATCACCTAGCCGCCATGTCCCCAGCTAATCAGTGGAGGTGTTGGGAGGAGAACGTTTGTTTCTCTCTCCATCGACACCTCCCTCCAGAACGCCTGTCACATCAGGGGAGGTGAAAGGTCACCCCAGCGCCATCTGCTCAAAGCGGGGCTCCTCCGCCAAAAGACGCCAACCACACACTATGCAGTAGAGTAGACCAATTAAAAACAACGTTGCCTATTTCGTTCAGAAAAATGTATGAATGTGTCTCTCCCAATCCCTTGTAAGTTAGTTGGATGCGGAGTGCATAGTGACAGACAGGTGTTTTAAAAAACAACAATCGCTGATTACTTCCGTAAATATCTCAGAATGTGCTTCAGAGCACAATTATTTTGCATTGGTGTCAAAGGGAGAGAGGTGAGTGAGTGTCATTATCTTTTAATCAAATCAATAAATGTGTTTATATCAGAGTGTATGTAGGTATTTGGCTGCTTCTGCAGATGAATCAAGGTAAAATGCTACAGGACTTTTACAATGTAACAACTAATGTAAATTACACTGTATAAACACCAAGACGACATGTTGGCTATAAAATTCTATTTGTGGTCTTCCATTCATCTAAACCCATAGTAAATAGTTCAAGTTAGACATAATTCAGAAAATAGGTTAAAAAGGTCTTATCTCAATATCAAATCATTTTCTGGGTAAAAATTAAGTGCCTTACTGTGATTTTAATTGAAAACATGGTCAAAAAAGAAACAAAAATAGCTTTTTAGCAAAGTGAAATTTCTCAAGCAATAATTTTGCTAGGACTGACTGGGAGTGGTCTGAGTTGGTACAGGAAAACTGAAAACTAGCTGTTATTGGCAGAGAGGTTTGCAACCCTCTTTCTTATTGGTCTATTAAATCATTTACCGCCTGGTGATGTCACCAGGCAGGCCAAAACTCCATACCATCAAAACGGTCATGGCAAGAAGGGCTCCAGCTTTTGTCAAATTAATGTAAAAAGTTGCCAACCTTAACCTAATTCTCCTAACCTGCTATGAAAAGTCAAGTCTGACCTTAACTTGACAAAAGCTAGATCCTTTCGAGCCATCACCCACTCAAACAGCTCTTACACTAAAAGGGCATTATAATTACTTTCATAATTTCACAGTATTAGTCCAACCTGATAGTGTGGAAATATAATTATATTCAGTGTCCAAAGGTCATAGAGTGGATTGCGAGCAGTTCCTCATATTTCTGCTCCAATCAGAAATCAACTTTCATCCTGACTCCACTGTGACTGGTCCTTCTGTCTTCTTCCTCCACTATGGGAAAGGTTCAAAATGGCCAATCCCCAGTGTACTGTATGTAGAGGGCAGAGAAGCCCAAGGCCGTCAGTGCAGTCACCAGTACAGTCAAGAGCTTCTGCCACCACAGGCAGTGGTCCATCTTCTGTTCCAGCCTGGAGCTGCTGGCCATCAACTGAAGGAGCTGGGGGAGGATCAGAGGGCACCAACGGAATATTCATTAGGCACCAAATGGAAGAAAACAGACCGAAACATGGTAGGGCTACCTTCCCTTGTCCTGTAAGAAATGCCCATTTTTGTCTTCAGTTGCAAAACATTTAAATACATTTTCCCTTCCATATGGAACACGACCCAGGTGAAGTATCAGACCTTTTTCAGACCACAAACTGACTTCAGATGGACTTGATAGGTTGAACATTTCAGCAGGCAAAGATAATAGTAAATATGTAATTGTCCTATTGAGACATTTGCATAATAAGGGTGTGTGTGTGTGTGTGTGTGTGTGTCAGTCGCCCGAGGTCACAACTCACCGTGGGGTGCAAGTCTTGGTAGCCATTGGTCTCCATTTTGTGAGACCTGTCAGTCACAGGGCTGAGTGCCGACTTGATGCCCTCTAGCATTCGACACCGCAGCCTGAAGGTAAAGAAAATAGAAGACCATTGGTGAACAGTCCTTACACATGCGTCCTTGAGGCCTTGTTGCCTTTGGTGACAGTCAACAAACCAATAGTCATAAAACTGGTTTGAGTTGTGTTCTGTGTGTGTAATAGATGGTGCTACCTGTGCTCCATTATTTTAGCCTTTGGGACACCCTTCCAGAACTGGGCAAGGTCTGTGCTCCCCCCACCGCTACATGGCTCCATCTCAGCAGCCATGATTAAGAAGCGGTCCTGAGGAGAGCACAGGGACCCTGAGAGCCAATCAGAGAGGAGGGAATTCGACCACAAACAATTAGAGGACAGCAACAATTCCACATGGGCTAGTCCTTGACCTTCTCAAAACCTGAATGATGGGTTTATACACTGCTCAAAAAAATAAAGGGAACACTAAAATAACACATCCTAGATCTGAATGAAATAATCTTATTAAATACTTTTTTCTTTACATAGTTGAATGTGCTGACAACAAAATCACACAAAAATAATCAATGGAAATCCAATTTATCAACCCATGGAGGTCTGGATTTGGAGTCACACTCAAAATTAAAGTGGAAAACCACACTACAGGCTGATCCAACTTTGATGTAATGTCCTTAAAACAAGTCAAAATGAGGCTCAGTAGTGTGTGTGGCCTCCACGTGCATGTATGACCTTCCTACAATGCCTGGGCATGCTCCTGATGAGGTGGCGGATGGTCTCCTGAGGAATCTCCTCCCAGACCTGGACTAAAGCATCTGCCAACTCCTGGACAGTCTGTGGTGCAACGTGGCGTTGGTGGATGGAGCAAGACATGATGTCCCAGATGTGCTCAATTGGATTCAGGTCTGGGGAACGGGCGGGGCAGTCCATAGCATCAATGCCTTCCTCTTGCAGGAACTGCTGACACACTCCAGCCACATGAGGTCTAGCATTGTCTTGCATTAGGAGGAACCCAGGGCCAACCGCACCAGCATATGGTCTCACAAGGTGTCTGAGGATCTCATCTCGGTACCTAATGGCAGTCAGGCTACCTCTGGCGAGCACATGGAGGGCTGTGCAGCCCCCCAAAGAAATGCCACCCCACACCATAACTGACCCACCGCCAAACCGGTCATGCTGGAGGATGTTGCAGGCAGCAGAACGTTCTCCACGGCGTCTCCAGACTCTGTCACGTCTGTCACATGTGCTCAGTGTGAACCTGCTTTCATCTGTGAAGAGCACAGGGCGCCAGTGGCGAATTTGCCAATCTTGGTGTTCTCTGGCAAATGCCAAACGTCCTGCACGGTGTTGGGCTGTAAGCACAACCCCCACCTGTGGACGTTGGGCCCTCATACCACCCTCATGGAGTCTGTTTCTGACCGTTTGAGCAGACACATGCACATTTGTGGCCTGCTGGAGGTCATTTTGCAGGGCTCCGGCAGTGCTCCTCCTTGCACAAAGGCGGAGGTAGCGGTCCTGCTGCTGGGTTGTTGCCCTCCTACGGCCTCCTCCACGTCTCCTGATGTACTGGCCTGTCTCCTGGTAGCGCCTCCATGCTCTGGACACTACGTTGACAGACACAGCAAACCTTCTTGCCACAGCTCGCATTGATGTGCCATCCTGGATGAGCTGCACTACCTGAGCCACTTGTGTGGGTTGTAGACTTCGTCTCATGCTACCACTAGAGTGAAAGCACCGCCAGCATTCAAAAGTGACTAAAACATCAGCCAGGAAGCATAGGAACTGAGAAGTGGTCTGTGGTCACCACCTGCAGAACCACTCCTTTATTGGGGGTGTCTTGCTAATTGCCTATAATTTCCACCTGTTGTCTATTCCATTTGCACAACAGCATGTGAAATGTATTGTCAATCAGTGTTGCTTCCTAAGTGGACAGTTTGATTTCACAGAAGTGTGATTGACTTGGAGTTACATTGTGTTGTTTAAGTGTTCCCTTTATTTTTTTGAGCAGTGTATTACATAGAGACAGAGGAGATGGAAGAATTAGGGCTACGATATGTAGTACCTCCATGCAGGGACACAGTGATTTCCATACTCTTGCCCGCCCCACAGCTGCTATTGCTGGGCTTCACCCTGTACTTCTCTGGGGCTGTGGTCCGCACCTGCGGCAAAACACAAACAAGGCTGCTCTCATACAAGTATATTGTAATGATGCAATCACACACTTAAAAAGAGCAACATGAGAACTGACCTTGAAAGCCACTTGGTTTTTGGTGACATTATTAAGCATGATCAGACATCTCTTCTCACCCTCTCTGTGGCCAAAGCACAACTCATCATTAGGACTGGAAAGAGAGAGCGAGAGTGTGGGAGCCACATATCATCTCCGTCTAGCAGCTCTCAGTGTAAACAGTTGCCTCATAACCTTAAAAGGTATTGTGAGGTCTGTGGTTGGAAACTCACAGACTCAATACGTTTTGGAAGTGCTTACACTATACTGTATGTATCAGGGCAAATACACAGAATCCAAAGCTAACCTGATACAGAGTGAGGTGCCTTTGAAAGTGACAGTTGGCCTACGGGATCCTTTCCATCTGATGGAGCCCTCATTGTCCCCATCCTGTGCCAAGTATACCTGCCTCAGACAAAGTCCGAGAAATCAAGGACACTAATGTTACTGTTGTTGATATCATTCAATGCACTTATGAGATTCGAGAGTGTAACAAAGTTCAGTATTAAAACCAAGGGGTGTCGTAAGGGGAACGAAGGACAACATTTCTGGTTCTGAGTGTAGGAGAGCTCGGCTCCAGGGTGTCCTTGGCCTCCAGGTCATCATCCTTTGACTCAGTGTCATCCTCTTGTCCAGTCTCTGATATGGGGTTCTGGAAGATGTCATCAGGCAACGGTGGGTAACTGAATTTGAATGGGTCCTGGGAGAAAATGAGAAAACAACTCCATAGTAAATGCAATGCATTTGTATTACATCAATTATTTATCATTGTAGTATAACGCACTGGTGATGAATTCTGGCAAGGTGTGTGTGTATACAAAATAGTATTGGTTTATGTACTGTATGCATGATACCAGCAAATGGCGTTGTTTGTATGCATGCAAGTATGTGTGTGTGCACAGACACAGCAGCTTTACATGAGAACGTGGATGTATGACTCTTGTATATGTCGGTCATGTGTCTGCCTTGTGCATCATATGCACTGTACCGAAAGAAACGTGCCTGTATGTCATCATGTTAGCCAATGGGCATTCACAGATGTTTTAACATCTGCATGTGCTTATGTGCTCAGTAGATATTTGGATGTATGGGGGTCATTGTGGCCATTGAGCGGTAAGTTACACACAGTTCCTCCCATGTAGGACGGGAGGTTTTCCCTGTCAACATAGTTCTGGATGTCCCTCTTGGACACGAACTTCAGCTTGTCGATGGCGTCTTGACTGAGCATGTTCTTCACCATCTTCCATGCCGCTATATATATAGAAGATGGGGGGGAGTGTAGTTAGTAGTATTGACTGCAACAGTGACATTGAGTGGAAGCATTTTCTTCTTTAAGTGACTCACCATTCATGATCCATGGCATCTCGTACATGAGCATTTTGGCTGAAAAATGAAATAGGACACATAAATCATAACACGATTAATTTTACATTCTCTGTAGGCAATAAAGGCATGTAATTGGGCTCACTGAGTCATTTTACGCTATGGGACCAAATGCACCAGGTGGAAGCCACAGGCGGCTGGTGGCAGCTTAATTGGGGAGGACGAGCTCATAGTAATGGCTGGAAGGGTATTGATGGAATGGTATCGAACCCATGGCTTCCATGTGTTTGGTACCATTCCATTTACTCCATTCCAGCCATTACTATGAGCCGTCCTCCCCTCAGCAGCCTCCTGTGTTGGAAGCACACCAGAAGAAATGGATACTTACAAAGCAATCTAGGGTAATACACTTGGAAGCAATTGATTATATATTTGATCAAATCCATGTCCTACAACAGAAAAAAGAAGAGAGAATTCCTATCATTCAAATAAATATTTTCAACAAATAAACCAATAAATCTTTCACCCTGGCATGTGAGGAGAAACTTGTTTTGAAAGCACACAGCTGTAATGTATGTCTCCTGCCATATTTTGAGCCCCAAGCTAAGGCATGACCCAGATTGGGCAACGGAGAATACTTTGTCTCAATGTATTCCAGACACTGCTTCTGTTTATACCATCTTACGCTCCTAAGAAACCACTTCAGAGAGAAAAATGTTGGAATACATTTAATAGTCAGCATCTAGTACTTCAGAGCTTGCCATCTACTACATGTTCGTGCTTGTCATGCACAGTGCACTGTACATAATATGGAAAGGAAATAACAGAACATGCATGAGTGTAGAATAGGTGAGGATAGTTCAGGTTTACCTTAGTAGGTCTTCACAAAAGGTAGTTTAAAAGCACCCAAAGACAAGCATTAGTGTGTAAAGATCCACTCAGCGACTTGTTAACACAAAATGTTTGGACATTGATACCAAGTTCCACAACACAAATCAGCTAGAGGGGAATGAGAGTAGAGCAGACATCTTACAACGCAGCTTAGACCCGCTTCGGACATGTCAAAGATCACAGTGAGGGGAATCCCTGGTTCCCGCCGGGCGTAGCTCTCCAACCAGAAGGCCACGTACCTTTTCTTCTCCGTCAACATCTTCACATCCTTCATGTGCAGCTTAACCCTGAACCAGACTGGGCAGACAACATATGGGTAATCCTCAGTGGCCTTCAAGGCAGAGACCCAAATAGCTCAAAAAGACAAACTGTAATCCACCATACAAAAATTCAAGATTCCAATCTCAATCCTAACTTGAATTGTGTGTGCACCTAAATCAGGAAACTACAATCTGAATAGTGAGATGCATAGAAAAATGATCACAGCACCCACAAAGAGAGGATGAGGCTTTTACAAGAGATAAAATGATGATGGTGGCCATAAATGAGGTATCTCAGAAACAACATTTTCACCACAGAACCTTCTTGATTGGCAGTGAGCACATACGTTGGGGAAGAAAAAAATACCTACAGAGTTTGTTGCCCTCTTTATCGTAGCCATGGAGATAATGCATGCCAGACTCAAATAGAGACTTTTGCACAGAGCTTTCGTTGATGTCTGGAAGAGAAAGGGATATTAAAAAAAAAAATGAATCAAACCGGACTATCAATGCTGTCTATAATAATAATAATAATAATAATACATTATTCTTATATATTATACTTATATAGTGCTATTCATTACATAAAGAAAGTTCAAAGCGGGAAACATCTTATCAACACCATCATGTTCAACTAGTGGAAGTATGTCAGCAATTTGCAGAATGCACAATAACCTGGTATGTGTTCTAGCCAGCTATTCTACTGTTCATTGTTGGAACTATACGTTCATTAATACAGCTATACGTATGGGACAAGGCCACTGGTTGACATCAAGTCTCTGTAAAGGCAAAGGTCAAACCACCATTCAGTTTGAATTCTTTTCTCCACTGAAGACTCTCATCGATCATCTTCAAGGTGTCCTCCACCACAAAGTGACGCCACTCCAGATAACCGTCAACCAAAACATCATCCTTCCGTAACCTGTCCACATCCCTGGAGTCATACTTGTCTGATAGGTCTGTGGGAAAATGGATGTCACTCAGTACTGTTACTTTGTGCGTTTGTGTGGTACATTGAATCCAGTTGAGCTGCAGTGCACTGCTTCGGTCTTCAACAATGTGTGACAGTTTCAGGTTAAAATACTCGACATATGACTGGTATGGACAACTATGCAGCATCAAAACAGTGGCATATACTGAACACACACACACCTAGGTTGATATACACTTCAAAAGGTGTAAATACACATGGATTTCAGTGTTCTCAGGAGAAACGTTTGCTGTTGTTGCGCAATCCTACTTTAGCCTACTCTATACACAAACAGCTGTTCCTGGACAACAAGTAGTACAGCGCTCACCTTGTGCATATTCGATACAGAATCGTTTCCTTGTTTCCTGTATTTTCTTTTGAATGTCCTGTTTGAGAGGAAATATTTCAAATTTTACAACTAGCATGTCAACTTTTACTGTTATTATTAGGCTTACCTGCTCTGATAAAACCGATCTTGCGTCCGTCATGATCAACAAACCAAAACCAGTTGGTTCGGATGTGTGCCTGACGTGCTGTCTGGGAGGAAGTAGACCATCATGTTTCACTATTTCAGCTGTTACAGACGAACTGACACTCCGAATGCTTAAAAGCCACAATGCCATTTCGACAGTCTGACCCTGCCACTTTGATTGGTAAAGGCAAAATGGATGCAATGATTGTACAGTATGAGGTTGGATAGTTTACAACATATTTTGTAGTCAACACTGAACACTCAAACATTCTAATGACAACAAAAACAACCGATTTAATTTGGACTACAGCAGACCACATGTATGACGCACAAATTGCATATAAAATCTTCGGCACCTGTGTGTGTGTGTGCCACTGCCAAATGACAGGTGAAGTTCTCTAGAACTTTACCAAATTTGGTCCTGGCCCCCCATCCCATGGCTGCACGTTTTGGTTTTTGCCCTTGCGCTACACATCTGATTAAATAACCGGCATGCTCTATATGTATTAGTTTGAACTACTATTCACTAGGTGGCACCATGGAGTCGTGAACTAAATCGCTTCTTTTTTTTTTTCCAAAGGCTTCTGGGATATTCTTTCTCCTGGTTCTTGGTTGCTGTATGCAGCGCGTGCGTTTGTCAGCGTTTGAGTGTACTGCACTAAATGGAGGTAACGAGCTATATACGTTATGTATCGTGCATTTATTCACGGTGAGTTACCGTCTATAATAATGTTATAGCTATTGACGTTTGAGGATATATCTATTTTATTTTTGGTGTGTGTCTAACCGCCAGCTGCCTCCATCTTTGTTTTGATGATGTCATTGCTAGCTGCTGATCATTTGCTCGCTATGGTTCCCCTGGAGCGCCTATGCTAGCCAACTAACTTTAGCTAGTACACGTTTTGAAATTAAGTGTTTTATGACAACAAATGCATTTGCCTTTACAGACTGTAGCTGCGATCTAAACCACGCTGCAGGAGAAGCACCACCATGGTAAGGTGCCTTTCTAGAATCAAGATACCACATTGGACTTTTTTGGTTAGCCTAGTTCTGCACTTTTTGGTTAGCTTTTTCACGTTAAACATAGATGAAACAATGTATGTTGGTTGGGTGTTATCGATGAATCATGGTGATAACAATGTCATCCATCCTCTGTTGTCCTGGACAGGAGGACCATGGTAGCATCTACTCCTGGTTTGCCCACCCTGTGTATGGCCACTACTGGCAGCATTACCAGCAGGCTATGAACTGGCACCAGAGACACAAGCAGGCCTACAGAAAGGCCTGGGAGGCTGCCTACGGGCCAGGGTACCCCCAACAGTACCCCACTGCCCCCAAACGCTATGCAGACTGGCATGGGGGAGAGAGTGGAGGGAGGAGAGCAGAGGAGACGGTCGCTGCTAAGGACCATGTGGAAGAGGATTTGGAGGGGGGTGCAGATGACGAGGAGGGGGATGCGGAAAGTGGCTCGGACAGCGAGATCGAATGTGATGTCAGCAACATGGAGATCACAGAGGAGCTGCGCCAGTATTTTGCCCAGACTGAGCGGCACAAGGAGGAGCTCAGTGAGTGTGTGTGTGTGTGTGTGTGTGTGTGTGTCAGTCTCTACATCTAAAAGTTCCACAATGAGTGTTAATAACTCTATAATAACCCCCTAACACCACGGTCATATGGTCTTTTGATCATATTGCTGTATAAGTAGACAACGTAACGCACCATTACAACGACATGTAATGAATTCTGAGGCTGACTTTAACAGCCTTGTGTCTTGTGTCCCTCCCCACAGAGAAGCAGCAGCAGCTGGAGGCGGAGCAGCAGGATACTTACGTGTTGGCCGACCAGGACATGCACAGAATTTCCTGGCCCACCAGGTCGCTGCCCCCCTCTGAGCGGCCGGGCGAGCGCCGAGGCGCCGAGATGAAGAAGCTGTACGGGGAAGACGCGGCAAAGGTCCAGGGCATGGAGACGGCCGTGCAGCTCACCTTCGACAGAAACTGTGACAAGAAACAGCCCAAATACTGGCCCGTCATCCCTCTAAAACTGTAGCTCCACTGCGGACATATGTTCTTCCAATGGAGCCCACCCACACACTGCTCCAGTCTAGACAACCCCCTGAAACATAGAGCTGAGAAACTGGGTCATGTTCAGTAGGGAGGAAACTGATTGAGACGGAGAGGTACTCCCTGCAACCTGATCACAGTGCCTAAACGTTCCCCTCCTCTCACCATAACATCTTATGTCAAGCAACATTTTTTGGGGGGGAATTTTGTTTCTGTCATTCTTAGACAGTTATTTCTGTTCTTCTGGTTTCACAATGAAATGACAAATTCATAAGATGCAGGCACAAGAAGAGGACGAGTATACACAATTTGCATAAATGTTTAAGCTCCCCCAGCAAATTGAGTTTACAGACTCAAAAGTTCTTTTTTTCAGGCTACCTGTTCTGTCAACGAGCATGGTTTCATGTCCAGGTAGCCTTCAAGCTATCTCTTATTGCTGTCAAGGTAGTTGTTTTTTTGTTGTTTTTTTTATATTTTGGGGGGATTTCTTTCCTATTTCATTCAACCATAAATGAAGAAAGAGATCGTTTTGATTTCATCATCTCCAGATACTGCATAATAGCCTTGGCCTCAATGTTTGTCTGCTTCTTTCTCAACATTCAGACGGGTTGCATCTGTCTCAGCGGCTCAGGTACAACAATGTGTTGGTTTCTTCCCATGTGTTTGTTTTATATCAAAATCGTTCGATTTTTAATTTTTTATATAAGATTGTTGATATAGTTTCTAATAAAGAATGTTTGATGAATTGAAACTCTAAATACGTTATCAGATTTGAAATGTCAAATTCTGTTTCAGTGAGGTTAATGATCATTTATGGCCCTGTAAATAGAATTTTGGTACTTTGATTTCATTTGGTCTGAGTCTGTTATATATGAGAATCCAGCCACTGAGTGGATACCGGCATAGCTGTAGTGAAGGTTTTGGCTTTGATTTTTAAAACAACTTACTGTCGCAGGTAATCAGCTGGTCCAACTGCTAGAAAAGGGGCCAGCACACAGAACCAGACCTCTACTCTAGTGAGTTACATCTACACACGCTTGACATTTACATTGGGGTCATGGTGCAACAAACCGTTCTGTGTCGGGGTAGGAGCTGCAGAGGTCTTGCATCACCTGGCATTTCACTCTTAGCCCACTGGCCATGGAGGCCAAGCCAAGAGGTCAAATGTGATATTTTATAGATAATTTCCTCCCCTACCATAAACACTGATGTCACTTCTCTTGTCCCATTCAAGTTTATTCAATTTTACAAAAACAGGCACTGTAACAGTATTGACAAAAACAACCCCCCCCCCCCCAATAGAAATCATTACTATCCAGGCTGTATCACATCCGGATTGGCCCAGCGTCGCCTGGGTTTGGCTGGGTAGGCCCTCATTGTAAATAAGAATTTGTTCTTAACTGACTTGCCTAGTTATATAAAGGTTAAATACAAAAATAAAATACTACATCAAGCGGGTCGTTATAGAGATCAAAATATGTTGAATGCAATTTTGTTGCAGACATGAGTAAGCTTTTCTATTGACTAAAAAGGGCCCAAGACCCAGCAGCGATTTCACTCACCCTTCCCCCGTCCCCACGGGATGGGGTGCATTGATTTCGGGGAGAGCGTTCGTGCACTGGTGCTCCAGCGCGCGCCCTGCTGCCCTGCACGAAGCAGCTCCCCACTTGCAGAACTTTTTGTCACATCGCATCCGCCAAGCACTGAAGTTCTACGAAAGTAACAAAATGGGTAGGTGCAATTATTAATACCCAAATACTTTCCTCTTCGTTTCTTCAACTGGAAAACTTGAGTATACATGTCTTTTTTTTTTTTACTTCATGCTTGGGTATGTTTTTAATGTCATAGCAATGGTGTTCAACAGGATAGAGTGCTCGATTTAGTGGGCACATAGACGTAGCCTACAAGTACGATCAATTGACAAAATTAAGGCGATGTTAAGTGATTTTCTTTATGGTGGCAGTTATACATTCTATCATCTGAACTGCGCTCTCATAGTTCCTTTGCCTAATCTAGTCTACTGTCTAATGCATGAATGATGAGCATTTTCTGTGATTTGGCTGATTTTACGAAACAAAAAATTATAATCCAATAAAGTAATAGGTCTAAAGAATGTAATAGTTTACAGTTACTAAATCGTTTTTTTGTGTTCTGTTTTATATTATATCAGCTTTTTCTGTCTATGCTAATAAATTAAGTGAATGCGGTGACAGATCGTATGTGTGTGAATCTGGGTGCACGTCCTCGTGTGTGTCCTGGCCCCTGTTGTAAGCTGGGGCCAGTTGTACTGTTAGAGGGGCCAGTTACATTAGACGTTATTGTTGTCATATCGTTTTCTTCACTGCATTGCAGGCATTAGCAGGCAAAAGACCATGTTTCACGTTGCCACTGTCTAATAAAGGATGTAAAAAAAGAACGATAGCAAAAATTTGTTATGTAAAAATTATTTCATACTCCACATTTAGGGGGCCACAAGGGGTTCAAAAATTGTTGTCACCCCCCCCCCCCCCCAGAACCTCAAGTGTTAGGACACTGACTGACTAATCAAAAGGAACCATCGTGCTCTACACTGACTGACTACCCACGAGGACCTCACTTAGTTGTCGCTGCCATCTCTGTTGAATGGAACTGAGATAGCTACAGTATGTTCCTAGGCATGTCGTGTCATTGTTTCAGCCTTGTCTGGTTGTTATGGCTGACCGTGACGGAGTTGCATGACACTGGCTGTGCTCTCTAGCAACGGCAGCCTTTATTAACACTCTTACCCAGGGAGATAGTGATGTCAGCCAACCTCTCCAACAAGATGCCATCTCTCTCCTCTTTCTTTGCTCTTGTCTGGTTGGTTAGGAATCAGTTGAGTTACTGCTTCATGAAGCGCTTCACAGACAGAGATGGCTCATTCATCCCCCAGTCTCTCCCCTGAAACTATTCCACAGGTTGTTACTGTAAATGAGAATGTGTTCTCAGTCAACTTACCTGGTAAAATAATTGTTATATAAAATAAATGGCCATTTGTTTATTGTGAGTTGAGCAGCGAAGAGCCTCTTCAACACACACTTGATGAACACGTGCACACACACACACACACACACACACACACACACACACACACTAGATGAACTAACGTAGGATATTTGGGTAAACGGAGGACCGGAGCAGAGGTCTTACTCCGCTCTCTTTCCTCTCTTACACCACTTCTCACTGTAAAGCAATCTCCATGACCGCCATAGGCTGTCTGGCTACTGTAGCCATGCCCGTGGTAGGAGCCATTTCTGAGACTTTCCTACAACCATTGGTTTCTCTGGTCTCCGAGACGGAAGATGGAGGGATCGTTGAGATGACTTGTTGCCATAGCGACAGCTATGTATGCTGGGAGCTTAAAAGCACCGTCTCAATCCTGTCACGTGTGATCTGGGGACACTCATGTGCGCAAATATACATACATACACACACATACACACACACACACACACACACACAGGCCGAGCATGCCTATTTGTAGCCCTGTCAATCTTTCTTTCCATCTACATGGGAACACCATAACGATGACGCTGATGATACTAACCTCCCAGGCCTGTTCGTTCTCTCTCCTGCAAAATGACTTATTATTGGCCTCTGAGTGATCACTGTAAAGGATTCCGTTGGAGCGACAAGGATTCGCTCCAGGGTTTCCGTTGGAGCGTTATGGTTCCCATGCAGGTGCAACATTTTCCTGGGTGGTGGGGGGGCGGGTTGTTTTGAAGCAGAGGCCCTGGTCATCTGACCCTGGCTTCCTGGGATATATATGAAATGGTGGTGGTGGTGGTGGTGGTGGTGGGAGGGCGGGGGGGGGGGGGGGTGTACCTGCTGTGGGGATGTGATGTGACATCATGTTGAGCTGCCTGCAGTATCTGGGCCAGAGGGATTACGGGGCTAGTCAGATGAAACAGTGGGGGGCGGGGTAGGAGGGCTGGGTAAAGCATGTCAGCAAAGACAGTGGTGAGATATTGTGAGTTGTTAAGGGAGACCCCACACTCCCGCCTCGATTTCCATCCTCAGCTCCTTGGCTTTTGAGCTCGCTGACTAGAAGATGTTGCACGAGATAGACGGGAAAGCAAAATGCATTAATGATCTGTTTTTAATCAAACAGTGGTTGCTTCTCGAGAGGAGAGTTGTGACCTGTCCCCTGAGTTATTCAGACACTTTTATCCCAATGTGTCTCCATTCCTGGGATCTCAGTGTTTTGTCTTGGAGTCTCTTAAACCCTCAAACTCCCCTCCCCTCCCTATGTAACTCCCCTCACATCCCTACATGTCTAGGGATGGATGCTGGCTCAGGAAATTGTCGGACCACACAGTATAGTTCAGACAGAGTTAAGGTGAGGAAACTAGAGTTGCGGGTGTTTTCATTTAGGCAGTGTCTGAGAGCCAAATCAGACGCGACCAGCAGAGATTGCATGGATGTACATGTGTGAGTGGCTCTGTATGTGTGTGTGCTCTAGTAAAACTGTGTGGGGAGTGAGTAGTGAGCAGGCAAGGTTGTCGGCAGGATTGGGAAAGGTGCCGCCAGAACCTACAACTCCCCCCCCCCCCCCCCCCCCCCGCTGATGTTTGTGTGTTTGGTTACTAAGGATGAACTCTTTCCAGCATCCACGTTCAGAGTCCCTGATGAGAGGGAGCTAGGCGTCTCCTTAGCGACCGCCAGCGTAGGGGTGGGGTGAGAGCGTGCAGAGAATGGCCTGGCGGGAAAGTGGGTCATCCTGCCAGATTACGTCCCATGTGGCCGGCTATGTCCGCTCTTCCCCGTCTAACCAGGGGAGCAGAATAGGAGTCGCTGCTGTGTCACAGCCCTCCATGTCCTCTAGTCCCAGCTGTGGTTGACTTAATCAGAACATCCATTGGTTTTCTCCCAGCCAACGTTTCCCTTTTACAGGGAGCAAAGGCAATTAAAATGGCCAGGATTAGACTAAAGCATCAGCAGGAGGCTCCTAATGCCCACTCCCAGATAATGTGCATTTTGTGTGTGTGTGTGTGTGTGTGTATTAGTTTTGTTGCTGGTGTTTGTGATCAGTCGATGAAACGGCATCCCCACCCGATAAGCAGTAGACACACACACACCATCACTGGACGAGTTGCTGCTATCCCAGGTTAGTAGGACACTAGACTCAGACGACGGTTCAGAGAGGGTTCAGGGGTCAGACAAGGGCCGCCCATTGGAGGAAACACAGTAGGCTGCAGTAGGGTGACCTAATGGGGGTCATGAGAATCATGGGAACTTGTCCAATAACATGGCTGTGTCTCAAATTGCACCCTATTCCCTATATACAGTAGTTCACTACTTTTAGAGCACCGTTAATTAGGGAATAGGGTGCCATTTGGGATGATGCAGGTGCATGCAGAATGCCTCTAGGGGTGGTGTGCTTGTTGTTCTTGGTGCATTGAGAAAATATTGTTGTTTTCTCTAATGGATGGAGAGTCCCGCAAGCGGTGGAGGGGAGGCAGGTCTTCAGGGGCTTTAAATAACTCTTCAGAGGGAGGGAGACCGAGACAGCTTGAGGCGAAAACAAAAACATGGCCGTTTGTTCTAAAGCCTCTGTCTGGGTGGCCATCCACTAGCTCTGGGGAGATGGTCAATAGACCATGTCATAAGTTGAACTGCTGATGGCCTAGACCAGGGCTGCCCAACCCTCTTCCTGGAGATCCACTGTCCTGTAGGTTTTCAGTCCAATCCTAATTTAGTGTATCCGATTCAGCTAGTTAAGGTCTTGTTGAGCAGCTAATTAGTAGAATCAGGTGTGTTAAATTAGGGTTGGACTGAAAACCCATAGGACGGTAGATCTCCAGGAAGAGTGTTGGACAGCTCTGGCCTAGACAGAACATCCACCCACAGGGTTGACTATATATGTCGCTGTTTCTTTTCCAAACTTTACTAGATTCTCTTTACAGCCATCCATATTAGGCTCAGGATTTCAAAGATTTGCACTTTATTGACTACAGCTGTCGGAGAGAACACAGAAGACGTGTCCTAGGAACCGATAGCATCGTTAGTTTCTGTCACGCTCTGACCTAGGAGAGCTGTGTTTTTTCTGTTTATTTAGGTCAGAGCAGTCTATGTTTTTTGTTTCTATGTTTTGTTCTTGTTTTTCTAGTTCTAGGTTGAGTTTTGATGATCTCCAATTAGAGGCAGCTGGTTCATGTTGTCACTAATTGGAGATCATATTTAAGTTGGGGTTTGTCTATGGGGTTTTGTGGGTAGTTGTTTTCCGTTTTGTAGGTATTACCTGACGGAACTATTGGTTGTCGTTTTTGTTGTTTTCTGTTTAGTGTCATTATTAAAAACAATTATGAGCACTCTACACGCCGCGCCTTGGTCCCCTTTATACGACCCATGTTACAGAACTACCCACCATGATTGGATCAAGCGGCGTGGCCAGGCAGAAATGGACACCTGGTCACACAAAGAGTGGACGGAAAGGAGAAACTGGACTTGGGGCCAAGTAATAGAGAGGTATCGGAGCCTACCGGGGAAGAACGAGGGGCATACGGGTAGTTTGGCTGGGCCAGGACTGAGACCTGAGCCAACTCCCCGTGCTTATTGTGGTGAGCATGTGCCTGCCTCTTGCGCTCGCTCTCCAGTGCGCCTCCGTAGCCCAGTACATCCTGTGCCTGCTCCTCGCGCTCTCCCTCCAGTGCGCCTCCATACTCCAGTACGTCCTGTGCCTGGTCCTCGCACTCTCCCTCCAGTTCGCCTCCATAGCCCAGTACGGCCTGTGCCTGCTTTGAGCACTCGGTCCTCAGTGCGTCTTCCTAGTCCGGTGAGACCTGTTTCAGCTCCACGATCTAAGCCTCCAGTGATAAGCGATGGTCCGAAGCCTATAGAGATGATCCATGGCACGAAGCCTCTAGTGATGATCCATGGCCCGGAGCCTGTAGGGATGTTCCATGGCACGAAGCCTCGAGAGGTAATCCATGGCCCGGAACCTGTAGAAATAATCCTTGGCAAAAAGCCCGAAGGGGTTATAAATGGTCCAGAGCCTGTAGGGATAAACCCTGGCACGAAGCCTGTAGGAATGATCCATGGCCCGGCACCTGTAGAGATCATCCATGGTAAGAAGCCTCCTGTGATGATCCATGGCGCGGAACCTGTAGAGATAATCCATGGCATGTAGCCAGCAGCAGCGGTCACTAGTCCTGAACCGATAATGACGCTTCCCAGTCCAGAGCCTCCAGCGACGCTCACCAGTCCGGAGCCTCCAGCGACGCTCCCCAGTCCGGAGCCTCCAGCGACGCTCCCCAGTCCGGAGCCTCCAGCGACGCTCCCCAGTCCGGAGCCTCCAGCGACGCTCCCCAGTCCGGAGCCTCCAGCGACGCTCCTCAGCCCGGAGCCTCCAGCGACGCTCCTCAGCCCAGAGTCTTCAGCGGCGGTTGGCGGTCTAGAGTCTTCAGCGGCGGTTGGCGGTCCAGAGTCTTCAGCGGCGGTTGGCGGTCCAAAGCCTCCGGCGATGAACCACGGTCTGGTTCCTCCGGACACACAGAAGCGGGGGGATCAGCGGGCTGTGGGGGCTCTATGCCCGGAACCAGAGCCTCCGCCAAGTATGGATGCCCACCCGAACCCTCCCCAATAGGTTCAGGTTTGCGGGTCACGTTCTAACCTAGGAGAGCTGTGTTTTTTCTGTTTATTTAGGTCAGGGTGTGATATGGGTGGGCACTCTATGTTTTTGGTTTCTATGTTTTGTTCTTGTTTTTCTAGTTCTAGGTTGAGTTTTGATGATCTCCAATTAGAGGCAGCTGGTTCGTGTAGTCTCTAATTGGAGATCATATTTAAGTTGGGGTTTGTCTATGGGGTTTTGTGGGTAGTTGTTTTCCGTTTTGTAGGTATTACCTGACGGAACTGTTGGTTGTCGTTTTTGTTGTTTTCTGTTTAGTGTCATTATTAAAGAGAATTATGAACACTCTACACGCCGCACCTTGGTCCCCTTTATACGACCCATGTTACAGTTTCATAGATTTCAATCAGTTTATGGCTGTCGTCTTGTTGACATGTCACCATAGCAACAGCGATTAACATCCCCTCGGCCTAACATAATCTCTCTGATGTTGAGTCGATATTTGAATCGACTCACGTGTTGACTTGTGAAAGATCGGACCGATCCAGTTTGCCAAGTCAGATATACATAAATATCCTTTAACGGAATTGGTTAAGTTTTGTAAACCGATTTCCAAAATGGAGGTGCTTTGGGAGTGGGACAGAATTGGGGGACAGAACTACAGTGTTGTTTCCAGGGACATCAAAGGGAGGCCAGACTGTTCCTTTCTCCCCATTAACTCCACATCGGAGGGCATAATGGAGCCGTAATGGCCTCATTACTGGGAGAGAGACGACCCATTGTGGCTCTAGTTTCTCTATTCCACAGTAATGAGGAAGGAGAGGGGTCCCGATCCCTCTCCTGAATTCATATTCATAGTTTTTAAAAGTATTATTATTTTGTGGTCATAAGAAAGTAAGTAGTCATTTCCTCTGAGGAATTAAAGGCAGTGTTCCATTGTTGAGTTCTTTAAAGGGAAGCCATGTGGCTGACATCTTTGGTTCAGTGCATTTTTGGACTTTAATAGAGAGAGGAATTCTGGGACATTGAATAAGTCAGCAAAGACTAGTGATCAGGGTGGCCTTGACCAGAGTGTGTTAGAGGGCCACACTAAAACGAGAGAGTTAGTTCTTGGCCTGTCTAGACCCCATTTGTTAGTCCTTAGTGGATAATTCACAGCCAGTATACAGGATACAGTCATATGGATACAGAGGATTAATATACAGGGATATTAAATCCCCCGATTCCCCAATGTCCATCCCAACCAGAGACTAACCATAGAAATATAATAACTAGAACAGCTGTTTTTGGTATGACACTATGGTCAAGGATTCTATGATTGGGGCTGATAGCCACTCTACTTGACCAAAGCCCAATGTCTAATTCTGCAGGAGATTTCCAGAGAGGATATACAGTATTGGCTTGACCTGTTATATCTCCTAAATTGGAACAGATTGGATCCAAACCTCAAAGTGTGTGTAGTATGTGTGTGTGTATTATGTGTGTGCAGGAGGAGAGAGTGCCAGGGCCCACTGTATCTCATCTTCTGGACAAGTGCTTAATCTGTGACCCAGCATAAGGGATTATTGGATGTGGGGGAAATGGACCTTGAAGGTTCACCCAGGAGGTTTGCTGTTTGCTTCCTCTCAATGACCATTGAATTGGAGGATATGTGTGTGTGTGTGTGTGAGACGATATTCAACCTTCAGGAGCCTAGCTGTAGGGTTAAACTGCACTGCCCAGTGCTCAGCTCAGATAGCCAGCCTGAGCCTCCATATGAAGATCTTTGCACCACATATTGGACCCTCAGAGTCTGACTACTGGTGACATTCTGTCAAACACCTGTGAGTGCTCTGAAAGCCCCTTTCCTGGACAGTTGTGTGGCTCTGCTACAACAGACAGAGCACTAGGCTTTGTCCAGCTAGACACCAAGCATTTGAGCTGTGTTAGGCCACGTGCATCAGAATTAATACCTTATTTAAGAGGATTCGGGGCAGCTGGCGTCCCTTTGTTTGAGGATGTGTGTGTATTATTAGAAAACGAGCTGAACAATAGTACACAGAGCAAATTCATTCAAATGAATTATGAATATGTCGTTTTTTCTTTGTCATTTGTTTGTCCAGCATGAAATATCTTATATTTTGTTAGGATGGGAAAGTCTGTAACCATCCCCCAAACTGCAGGACTATACTTCAGAAGTACAGATCAAATAAAGCCTAGACTATTCTGTATTATTTTCTCTCTCGGTATCTCCCTCTTCTCCCTCTCTCCTCATCTCCCTCTTCTCCCTCTCTCCTTCTTCTCGCTCTCTCTCGAGTACTCTCTGTAGATCACCCACTCTCTCTCTTTCTAGCCCTCTAGTCACCAGATGGAGAGTGGGTGGTGTGTTTTTGGGTGATAGCTGCTGTGCGTTAGTGCAAGTGCCTATGTGAGCGTTGACGTGTGTGTATTTTGTGTGTCAGTGCTGTGAGTTTGCACATTGGTGCATGTGTGTGCTAACAGATACAGCCTGCGGCGCAGTAACCTATAACCCTGATTTAAGGGGGGTGACCACCTCACTATCTGTATCTCTCTCCCTTTTTCTCTCTTTCTTTTGCTTTCTTTCTCTCACCTGTGTGATATAGCTGTACACTCTTAGAAACAAAGTTACTATATAGAACCTTAAAGGGTTCTTCTTCTGTCCGGAGAACCCTGTGAAGAACCCTTTTTGGTTGCAGGTAGAACCCTTTTGGGTTCCATTTACAGAGGGTTCTACCTGGAACCCATAAGGTTTCTACCTGGAACCAAAGAGGGTTCTACCTGGAATAAAAAAATGGTTTACCCTATGGGGACCGCAGAAGAAGCAGTTTTTTCCAGAAGTGTAGGGATGCTATGTGCCTGGAGGCAGGGATGGGTCATGTGATTGAGTTCATTCTATACTGTAAAATAGAATGGGCGCTTAAAAATCTGCCATGATCAACGTTTTTATCCATCGCCAAATTGGGATTGCAAGTGACATACGCCCAAAGCGTTAGCTGGCATCGTTTAGGGAGCACTAATCTGTGCAAAATCGGACAAGACCTTTGAATCTTGAAACGGGATTGTAGCCTAGTATATACAGAGGAGCTAAGCTTGCAAGGGAGAGAGGGTGAGGGTGGGAGGGAGAGAGAGAGAGAGCAAAGTCAGAATCCAAAAGCCAGGGAGAAAAAGTATTCAAAGGAAAACATTCCAAATGGATGGGACGAAGCCAGCCATGGAGTCTACCACAGAGGAAAACCAAGAGGAGAGGGAAGAAAGCAAAGGTACGGAATGATCGTTGTTTGATACCGAGCGTTTTTGCGCGTTTCAACCGTACTGTTAGACTACTGCGCGATTTCACCTACTTGCGATGGCTTCGCTTCACGTGACACAAAAGCGCTGTTTTCTCCCCCTGCACCATGGCTTGCTCTGGCATGTGTTTTGTTATGAGCCTTTTGCAAATGACAAAGAATATTAAATAAAAATTTTTTTGTGTATCCCATCAACGTGGGTTTTTATTTGGACATGTTTTGCGCGACCAAGATAGAGGGCTGAAGGCGCGCGCTCGGTTTTATGGAACATAGTTAATGCCAATTTGCTTTGCTTTGCTGCAGCCATGTAGAATCACCATTACCCTGTTTTTCAATCATGTGAAAATTATAAATGACTCGTGTGGCCCATCAAAGGCGGGGTTGTATCCATTGTATGGTCTCCTTTTGTAATTTCTTTCTGTCTCAGGTGCGCGTATTGGTGTGGGCTAATGGTAAGGTGCATGGACCACTGCTGCCGAGATTGGATCTCATCATTGCGAAAAAACCGTTTCACAAAGGGATTTTGTCATAGACGTGGTCGTCAATGTGACTGTCATTGTTGTCTTTGGTTTATGGAATAGATAAATTAGGATGTGGTTCTTTTGTTCGAGTATAACAAGATGCAGCGCAGGGCGCCCGTATGTTGACGACCGTTGATAAAAAAAACATTCCTCTGGGAATAAGGGATCAGCGACACATAAACTGGGGTCCCTTTCCACTTGACACATACCAAGCTCGGTCCTCTCATTTCACACGATAACACTCGTAAAAACAGCAGCTTTTGATCATCACTGTTTATGGAATGACAAATTATAAATAGTAGCCTATACGCAAGGCATAATATGTTGGGTTGTCGTTGCCTTTGTCCATTTACAAAGCAGGGGGTGGGGCCGACTCAATTTGCCCAATGTATCGGAATGTATATAGGGATTACATTTGTTTTTTAGAAAGGTTACTGGGGCAAAATAACACCCTTGCCCAGTCATTACCTCTCTGTAATCAGATAACAGGCTGCATTGTCCATCACCTCAATTAGGCTACACTATTTTACAATCACTATTTCAATCAAACATTTTGATACAGGCTATCCCTTGGTGCTACAGCCTACTAAATCTCATAGCAGCTGGTTATATTACCTCCCTGTGGCTGAGGTCAGGAGTTGAATGCACAAATTTGATCCTAAATCAGTTCTTGGAGGGCAGTGCTATGTAGCATCCAAAACTGTGTCCTCAGGGCTGCTCCTTTACCCTGCCACCCCATCCATCCATCCTCCTGTTTCTAGCCATTTAACCCTACACTCTTCGAGGGGAAAAAAGGGTTCCAAAAGGGTTCTTAGGCTGTCCCCATAGGAGAACCCTTTTTGGTTCCAGGTAAAAACCCTTTTTGGTTCCAGGTAGAACCATTTTGGGTTCCATGCAGAACCCTCTGTGGAAAGGGTTCTGCACGGAACCCAAAATGCGCTTAATTGGAACCAATTAACCAAAAGGGTTATACCTGGAACCAACAAGGGTTCTTCAAAGGGTTCTCTTATGGGGATAGCCGAATAACACGTTTAGGTTCTAGGTAGCACCTTTACAACATACACCAAGGCTTTCTCTCCATCCCCCCATCCATTCAATGCATTGTTCAGATGTGGTTACATTTGAATATGTTTTATATAGAGATTTACATTTAGTAGGCATACATGCTACATAAATATGTCATAAGGCTTGGCATAGCCAACAAATAGCCTACGTTGACCTAATAATAATAACTAACACTATAACATCAGTGTTTGGGAGTAGTGAGCTATACATATAGATTTTGCAGCAGCTTGGTGGTAGTTGAACTAAATTCAAATCTTGACAGTGTTTTCAGTAGTTCATTCCCGTTTTGCCATGTATATAGCAGTGTAGCTAAGTACAGGAACTACACACTACTGTTTTTGCAACAAAAAAAAGAAAATGGGTGAAGTAGGCTATAACATCCTTCCATTTCCAGCATCAGATATGCCTAATTGTCACTTAAAACATCGTTTTTGTGTTTAATAGGCCAAA